>NC_088928.1:50977500-50985000 GCF_038396675.1 Hydra vulgaris | reverse complement strand
ATGAAGTTCTTCTCTGATTGGAATAAATAAAGTTTATCTCTTAATGCTTATTTTTTATGTTTGTAATGATTTTAATATAGCTTTTGTGCTTTCACATTGCCAATTAATAAGCTATTCATTAATTATTAACAAGAAACTTCTTGTAGAATATGAAAATAAGAAAAGTCACTTATTACGTTACGTCTTTTTGAAGATCTTTCTTTAAAGAATCCCCTGATGCTATCAAAATCCCCTGACACTATCAATACATCTTTTTTAAAGCAGTCAATATAAAGAGTAATCACAAGGAAAAAAAGATTTTTATAAATTTAAAAATTTAATTGAAGAGTCAGATAAACTACCCATAAATGCAGAAAATAACCTAACAAAATTTTTTTTGAAAGAATCTTACAACAAAAAGATATGAAACTCTGTCAAACTAAACAAAAGGAGATTAAGGAATTGCAATCAATTCACTGTTTAAATTTTAAAGCATAATTTTTTTTCAACATAAATTAGTTGTTATGAGTTTAAATAATTTAGTTAAATTTGTTTTTATTTTAATCACTGTAATTATTTCTATTAGAGGAGCGTGTAATATGGAACATTTTAAGTTCCCAGGTAGGGTAAAGTTCCCAGGTAAAAAAACACTTTTTTGTTCAGGTAGGGTAAAGTTTTGTAAATGACAAGTTTTCTGACCATCAATTTTTTTAATTTATGTTAATCTAATTAGGCAGCTTACATTTTGACATTTTTTGTTTTTTTTTGACTATCATTAAAAAAATTAATTTCTGTAAAGTCGTGGAATTTATAATTTAATGGAATTATATAATTTATAAGGTTTTCTTTTTCTAAGTTCTAAAATAGTTTTGGAAATGATGAAACAAATGTCCTAGAAAATCTTGGAAAGTACTGGATTTTTAATTTTTTTTATGTAGTGGGAACCTTGTAACTATTGTAACAGGTGCATAATTTATTTTTGTATATTGATGTATATTGTTGTTTTTTTTATATACAAAAGAACAGCTCACTTGAAAATCTGTGTACTTTACTTGGTGATGTTAACTGCATCATTCTCAAGGTAAATTTTTTATTGATGTAAAGATTATAGACAATTTTTCGCAACATATGACAAAAAATTAAAACTTAAAAGGGCAAATAATTACTTTAAATAATTATTTTTGTTTGGTATTTTGCCATCAGAGGTGTTACCTTCTATTTTGCCATCAGATACCTTGTACAGGGTGGTAGGGTGTGCAAGGTATTACCTTGCACAGGGCCACCCTGTACAAGGTAATACCTTGTACAGGGTGGCCAATGGTCCTTGAAAACCTGGAAAAGTCCCAAAAAAACACTATTTTTAACAATAATTCCTGTAAGTCCTAGAAATTTTTTTTCTGCAATAGCTCAATATTTTGTTATGATGCTTTTATCTTCTACCGAGTTGTTATTAATTTTGCATAGATTTATACTGAATTTAAAAAAGTACGTAAGCTCTGATGCAGGAGAGGGGTCTGCAAATGCCGTATATGAGATTGAGGGCAGGGGTCAATTATAGAAGTATTACAAAAAAATTATTTTCAATGCAAAAAAAGTTTAGTTTAATGATATTGTCAGTATTATCAACATCTACTAATTGTTTAGTTATTTTTAATTTTCATTTTTTTTTTCATTTTTTTTTTTCTTCTTAATTAATAAAAAGATCAATATATTTTTAAAAAATCCAAAATTTTCGTTGAAAAGATCTGGAAATATCCTGAAATTTTGAATTAGCTATTATCTGACCACCCTGTTTTACTTTGCCATTAAAGGAATTACTTTTTATTTTGCCGTCAGATGTGTTACCTTGTAATTTGCCATCAGAGGTGTAACCTTGTATTATTTTTTATACAATTTTTGAAAATTAATATATGTTATAAAACACTTTTTTATATATGATACATGATAACATGATACAGAATAAATGGGGAGATAAAGATATTTGGAATAAATGGGGGAGGTAAAGATATTATCAACTCTGTAATTAGGAAGATATAGATCCAAAAATTATTTCAAGTCTAACCATTTAAAAACAACTTTAATTTAAATGTTTAAAGTAGTACTTGTGTTTTTTTATTTCTGTGTTAATACTGTAGACATTAATATGTTTTTTATTAGATTGCATTAAAATCTTTTTTTATATATATAAAAGATTAAGGAATATTTCACAGAAGTTATTTTGAAAAAAATACTTGAAGATGGACCTTTAGATGCTACTATTTATCAAGGTACATTTATTTTTAATCAAGTTTATTATTTTATCTTTTGAATCTTAAAAGTTTTAGCTTTGTTCTTTACAAATTTTTTACTTTTATTCGTAATGTAATAATTTATATTTGCTTTTCATTCTTTCTCTTGCAATCTTTGTTTTAGATGCTATCAATGAGAGTTGTGAGTTTTTATCTACACAGCTTACATCATTGAGCAATCAGCTTGTTTCTTTATTAACACATCAGATAAATTTGCAGTTAGATAGTGTAAAGAATGTCCCAAGATTGTATAGACGTACAAACAAAGAGGTTTTTTACAGTTTGTTAATATTTATTTGATGCTAATATATATTTCTTTATTACATTAGTGATGTCAAAATTTCTCAATTCTCCATTACAGTAAATTTTACTTGACTTATCATATATTGTTCATCATCATCATTGTCATCGTAATCATCATTATCATCATCGCCATCATTTTAACTTTGATGATTTCACAATTAAACACTCAACTTTTAAAGTACTAAAGATCTTATGCATCTTAATTTTTGTTCCAACAGAAATAAAAAAAGACATTTTATTTAATCCCAAGTTGTTTTAAGTAGTATTAATAAATAGAATAAATAGTTCTACTCATCATTGATCTTGTTTTAAATAATGGGCAAAGCACTGGCATATGGTACCCTTCAAATAAAAATTTAAGACAATATGCGCTAAATTTTTTTGTTTTTTTTAAACTTTTTTATTTTTATAAATGCTAAAAAAATTTTCACATTGTTATTGTAATCGTAACACATTTAATAATTACAAACCTTTAGTGGCGTCAAAAAATTTTAACTTTGTTTTTATTTTCAAAATTTACTCAGCCTCCAAGTGAACCATCAAAGTATGTGTTGAATGCAATGATACCATTGAACAAGTTTGCATCAAATGCAACTATGTTATCAGAAAACCAAAGATATGGTATTTTGTCTTCTTCGCTTGGAAACTTATCAGAAAGGTAGTAATGCTTTAAATTAAAAAAAAAAACCTTTTTTGAAATTAAAAATTGGTTTGATTTTATTGTTAATATTTTTGAAAGAAAGTGTATCAAATTATGGGTTTATTATTACCACTAGCGATTGCAATCCTGAAATCCTGGGATTGTCTAATATCTAAATAACATAAATTTATGATATATATATATATATTATCTATAATATATAAATAACAACAGTTTATGTGCCTCAATAAAATAATTTAAAAATAGTATAAAGTTGCATAAAATGTTGGATTTTCAGTTGTACAATAAAAAAAGTTATCAAAAAGGTTTGATTTAGAGAAGAAAAAAAAGTGAAAACTTTTGCAATATGCCATGTTGGTTAGTTATTCTGTTCTGTTTTGTAATTTTGTAGAATAAACTTTATTCAAACTGAAAAAAAAAATGCGTTTCTTATAAGTTAGACTCTTAAAGTAAAAAAAATTAAAGAACCATGGCATATGTGTATTTTACAATTAAAAGTACTCAGCTGTTTGGATATTGCCAAAAAAAAATTGCAGAGGTGGTTCAACAAAAGAACTTCATATCACACCGACTTCACATTATGTAAAGGTTGAAAGTCTGACCCAACCTAATATTACAGAAGAAAGTAAATCAGATTAACCACCAAAAAAGAAATCTAAACTACTAACAGAATACTTTTCCGAATTTATGAAAGATAAAAAGATAAAACACTTCATGATACACTTGCTCGCCTAACGGCATTTGATGGGCTTTCATTTAATGCGATTTGTTCTTTAACAGATTTACGTGTCACTCTAACTGCATGGTATTCAGAAATCTACTATTTTCATAAACACACTTCGTAATCATGTACTAGAGTACAGCAAAAAAAAATTAGATTTGGTGCAGTTCATCAAATTTAAGCACGTAAGAAAATTGTATTTGGGGTAGGAGAGAAATTTTCTTTTTTATTTGACAAAATGATGTTCTTAATAAAAAGAAAGAATTCAATGCAAATCAGCCAGATTTTGAAAATGAATTTTCTGACAGTGATTTATCCGAGAATGAGGAATTTGAGGAAGATTTACTGGGCTACAATTAAAAAAATGTAAGACCTGAAATTGAACTAAATTAATTTCATTATGGGCCAGTAATTAAAAAAATATGCAAATTGATACTACTATTTGTTATCACCTATCAAGAGCGACATCTTACAAAATATATTGAGGCTCAGTTTAAAAAACAACTGTCTTTAATAATGCCTTCTGTTAATGCTTAAACTATTTTACAAAGTAAAAAACTGTATATAAAAATCATTAATTGATATTATACTTAGTCTAAGATAGTTCTATTGCTCAGTCACATGATGAAGTGACAATATTATCAGAGATTATTACAACTTAAGTATTTATTAAAGCAATGGTTGAAGTACTTTTGTATTAAAGAGGAACTTGGTAGTGTTATTAAAGAAAGACATTCACCAATGCAACCAGATAGACATGAGACATTGCTATCAAAAGTTTAAAATGAAATGACACTACTTAAAAAGGGTGGTACATGTGGCAGTTATTTAAAAAGAGCTTATTTCTAATGACCTTGAAACCAACAAGTGTCAAGGTTGACTGCTGGGTTGTTCAATACCAAAATTCGTAATCATCGGACAATGAAACTTTGAACGCATTGTGCTTCTTTGAGTCACATTTCAAAGCACATAAAACATAATATATTTCCTTATTTCTAACATAATTTCTTAACATTAAAATGTTAAATTAACATGTTTTTTCTCTCATGCATGTAACAATGTAAACTGCCTTCATTTAATAAATATATTTTTGGTTTAAAATATACTGTTTTTATTCTGTTTAATACTATGTAGATGTTATACTATTTTTCAATCCCGGGATCAATCCTGGGATCCCTGAATTTATGTTTTTTAATCCTGGGATTGAAAATGACCTCTGGGATTGCAATTCTTAATTAACATATGCGTCTAATATTCAATTTAACAAAAAAAAAATTCTTAATTTGAAATTCAAGAGGAAAATTTTAATTATTAAAATGATCAGTTAAATTAATTTAATTTAATAATTTGTTATTATTTTATTTATTTTTAATTATTTAATTTATTTATTTTATAAATTTTTTAACTAGTTGTTTTAAAACAGGTTGTTTCAAAAGTTGAAAGTGGAAACTGAGTTAAAAAATAATAATCTTCAAATTTTGAAAATTGAAACAAAAGACAATACTGATGCAAATCAACATACAGAAATAAACAGCTAGTAAAAGCCACAGAGAATAAAAGTTTGCCGAAGAATTGCAAAAGGAAAAAATTTATTAATAAAGAAACTAATGATAATACATAATATTAAAAAACAAGTGCTCCTCTCCTGACTACAAAAATGATCAGTCTATTGAATTAAATATGTGTTATCATGGTAAGAGGGTCAGGAATTAGTTCATTCACTTTGTTATGAAATGACACAAATTACTCTAGGTGTACTCAACTGTCAACTCAAGTATCAGTTGAATGTTTATTCAGTTCTTTAGGATTCGTAGCAAGTCTACTCAAAATTAGACTCGATGAAAAGCATGTTTTTTCAACTATTTTAAAATAAAAAATCACTTTTTTTCTTTATGTACTACCAAATTGTTTAATTGTCAATGCTGTCATATAATTATAAACTTTAACTTTGCTAATTATGTTGTGTACTATTTAAGTTTTGGAATTGTTTTTTCTCTCACATATTTCTTAATTAACAAATTACATTAATAACTAAGTTTTAGCTGTACTTTGAATTGTTACTTGTTACCATTTACTATTTCTCTATATTTTAAATTTTTCTAAGTTACTTAAAAATGTTATTAGAGTAAGGTTCTTTAATATAAGCATTACTTATTTAATCCACTTTGGGTAAAAAAAAAGGGTTCTGGAATCCCTTGTTTTAATTTAGGTTCACAACCCCAGAAGTGATGTTCTAGAACTCCTGAGGAGTTCCAAACCCTTTTTTACATGAAAAGTTGCAGAACCTTTTTTCAGAACTCCAGTTTAAAGAGTTCTCAGTTTTTAAAATCCCTTTTGCAATAAGGATTCTAGAACCCATTGTCCAGAACTCCTTATCGACAGGGTTCCAGAATCCCTGGGTTCTAAAGCCCCGATATCAGGTTGGGGTTTTAGTCCCTGGTTATTTAAAAAAATAACAAATGGTAATAAAAAAAACAATCATGTTTACATAATTATAAATGGTCTAAAGGTATAACAATAAAATAGCCAACCTAAAGTAACCAACCTAATGTAACCAAGTTTACATTATATGAAATAAGCAAGACCTAATCTTCTTTTATAATTTTTTTACTTATTAAACTCTTTTGATTAGACCTATTTTGATTTGTTGGTTAAAATTAAAAAAATGTAAAACTTTTACAACTTGATACATAATTAAAAACTGACAAAACAATGATGGTTAAGTTGAAACTTTAAAACTTTAGAAAAATTCTTAAATATTTAAATAATAGTGTGGATGATATTAAGGTTATATCTAACAACAAGCAAAAAATATACTTGTTTAAAACTGCTTCATTATTATTAACAAAATTAAAAAAGGTAAAATCTAATAAAAGATATGTTTAAATTTGTTTAAAATTTTTTACCTTCAAGATTGAAAGTGAAAGCCTGCATCTCAGTATTGTGGCTACATAATATATGTAGACCACACATTTAATCAAAAGTATTTTTTTATGACATTTTAGTCCTAACACAATAGATAAATGCAGTTTTTTTTGCTAAATACAAAAAAAATTTGTACAGTGTTCATTTGAGAAAAAGACGCTCATTTTGGACATCTGTGATTTTTCCATCGTAAATTCATCAATTCATAAACTTCACTAACTTGTAACCTTTTAGGGCAATTATTCTGTTAAATGTAGATGGTACACGATTAACTTTTTCTGGATATTTCTGTAATTCCGGATATTTTCTTAACTTTTAGTGTTCCCGGATAACCAAAATGTTTTACATACATACAAGTTTAAGTATATTCTTTTGTAAGATATTTTTTTTTTAAGCTTTCTCACTCATTGCTCATGTAAAATTAGGTAAACTTTGAAAAAAAACTTAAAAGAAACTCAGCTAAAAGCAAAATTAGGAGGAAAATAAGGGAAAGTATATTCCGGATTTTTTCTGGAGACTTTACCGAAACAATTTTACAGATTATTAAAATATGACCTGGATGATCTATGATGGTAACACACTATAATAAAACAACCACAAATTACTTAGATGTATGTGATACC
>NC_088928.1:50842500-50975000 GCF_038396675.1 Hydra vulgaris | reverse complement strand
AACTATTAAAAATTAAATTTAATTATTAAATTTAACTATTAAAAATTAAATTTAATTATTAAATTTTGAAAAAATTTTATTTATTAAAATTATGTATAACTTACTAGTTATTCATAATTTATAATTATTTATTAAAACTGTGTATAACTTCATCAATTTAGATCTTAAAATATATCATTAAATATGTTAAAATATATTATTTACTTACGCATTCGATTCATAAACTCATCTAAAATAAGATTGAAATATTGTTAAAAACTTGGAAATATTTTTTAATGGAGTTGTCAAGTACACATCAACAAAATTAATGTTGACATTACAATATATTTAAATGAAGTAAAACAGGATTATGATATGCTGGGCTAGTTAATTACTATAGTTAGGTTCATACTTTGTTCCAAAAGTAAAGAAGTTGCCAAGTTAATTAATTAAATTATAAGTTAATTATTATGCCAAACTAATTATGCCTAAATAAGTATTGCTCGATTATGTTTAGTCTAGTAAACCTGTCTGGTTTGTGTGTGCTGGGTTTGTGTGTGTTGGTTTTTAAATATATATTTTTTGTTTAGTGTGATAAATGCTACTATATTATATTATTTAGGTATTATACATTAGTCGATGAGTTGTTGACAGCTATTCGAAAAACCGAAGATAGTTTATTAAGATTGAAACAGCAAAGAAAGGCTGCTAGTGGACAATCCGAAGTCAATCAGTTAGTAAATAATAGTGAAGTATCTGATGAGAATAAGATTAGAAAACAATTGTTATTGGACAGCGAAGCATTCGGCCATCATGTAAAAATTTTTTCTATTTATTTTTTTATTTTTAGTCTGTTGATTTGTTTTTATAGATTGTACATAGTTAAATTTTTGCCTTGTTTTTATAAATTTATAAAATGTTTTAATATTATTAGTTTTATTTATTGTATTAATTGTTGAATTGGGATTTAGGAATAGTATTAGTTGTTAATTTGTTATCATAGATGAGCATCCTTGGGTTTACTGGCGAATCTTTTCCTGCTTATCTAAAGTTAATGAATGTGGTTCGCTCCGCACTGACTCCTGAATAAAAATTTAGTTATTAAATTATTTTCATAATTTTTACAGGTATATATATATATATATATATATATATATATATATATATATATATATATATATATATATATATATATAACCGACTCTTGATTGTTTAAAGGGTTTTAATATCTGTGAAAAAGTTTTTTCAAATGGGGTTTTTAGGTCCCGAACGAAATTAATAAGGACGTCAAAAGTAATAATCATCTATAAATACTTTAAATTCTAATAAAGGAAAATTTTTGTTTAAAAATTTAAAAGTTTTTTTTTCTCATTAATTTGACAATAGTGATTTTTCAAAATTTTTTTAACAAAAATAATTGGTACTTTTGAAATCCTGATGTAGTTACTACTGTAGCAATCGGAAAACAGCGGTTCTTAACTAATAATATCTGGTTCACCTATAATACTTTTGAAATTATGTATATAATACTTTTGAAGTTATGTATTTTCTGTAAGCAAAAAAAGAGTCTTGCGATTTTTTTTTTACTCCCAGGTTAAAAAAGTTTGTAATGTAGTATGCAGTTATAATATTAAAGTGTGTCTACTATTTTTTAAAGATGAAACAAAAAATCTGACGACTTCAAATTGAGTCAGAAAATAACAACAATTTGTCAAGAGAATTTAATTTAAAAGATAAATAAAAAAAAGTTTTACTGTGTCATTTTGTTTGTTAAAATGAGTGAAACACTTTACACCGGTGGTTGTCATTGTGGGGCTGTGGTGTTTGAAGTTCTGGCGTCTTCTCCGTTGTTGTGTATAAGATGTAACTGTAGCGTATGCGAGAAAAAGCAAAACATTCATTTTATTGTATCAAAAAATAAATTTAAATTGCACAGTGGTCATGATTCTTTGACAACATACACGTTTAATACTCATCAAGCAAAGCACATGTTCTGTAAAATATGTGGAGTACAAAGTTTTTATGTTCCGCGCTCTAATCCAAATGGTATTGGAGTTATGCCTCATTGCTTAGATCAGCAACATTCAGTTGAAATTCAAATGCAAAATTTTAATGGTAAAGATTGGGAGCTTGAAATGAGAACGAACATTGGTGATCAACTTCGAGAAATATCAGAATTAAATTAAACATAATTATATTTTAAATCCTGTTTGAAATTTCTTGTAAATATATGTTTGTAATTTATAGTTTTTTGTTTTTATATATGAACCTAATTTACTAACATTCACAAGAGCTTGCCGAAATAGTAACCTTGGGCAGCTCTCAAGTCTTGTAGTTAATTAAATGGGAAAAAAATAACTTGATGTTTTAATTGCAATTAAAAAAAAATTGTTCGGTTTTGAAGAAATTAAGAAATTATATATAAAACAGCCTAACAACGCCAACTAGTAAGAGCTCTAATGACACTGGCAACTAATGACTAATAGCAACTATTTTTCAAAGAAGTTTTAAATTAATGAATAAAAATAAAGCTTCAAAATTTTAAATTAGTAAACAATACAACCCACTGCAAATGTATAACGAGGTCATAAAGAGTCTTAATCTAAATTAAAATTTATTTCTTACATTCTTACTCTTTCACTACCGCAAGCCGCTGACAGAGGCTTTTGATTTTTTTAAGTTTTGACGGCAAGCCGTCGATAGCGGCTTTCGAGTATGCTTTACAATTTATCTTGTTTTGTATATAAATTTTCATTCTAGACACATACAATGTGTTTGTTTTAAAGGTTTAATTAATTCTCTACATAATCAAGAACAAACAAGAGCCATATTGTGTAATTATAAAAAGTTATTACTTGACAAAGTAAAAAAATCTTGAGTAATCCTTGATAAAAAAAACTTTACTTACAAAAGTTTATTTTATTACAAAATAAAGCAGCGTTAACACTGTAAAATTTAACTTGTAGAAGTGAATAAGTATTTAGCTAAGTAATTACAAAAGTCATTTAAAGAAAAACATCATTTTTATACATTGAATTAGTTTTGTTTTGGACATAATGTTTGCGTTACTATTTATAAGACAATGATTTTAAGCACATTGCATTTCTTATTGTTCGATAATACGTGTTAAAAACTCATTTAATTGGAAAGTTTATTTGTTTAGCTTTTATATTGATATATAGTTTGTTATGCTTTTAAAGTGTTGTTCGAATTTTAATTTGTTGTCAATGATAACATCGACAACTAATTAAATTCCAAATTTTATTCAATAAAATATGTGGTCGCAGCGACCAGATTTTTGTTAAAACGGCTGGTAGGGAAAGAGCTAAGTCTAAATAACATTTGTCACGTCGATCAGTTTTCTTTCAAGCTCCGTCTATACATTTTTGATTGGTTTTAATGTCGGCCATGCGTCCATTTAATATCGAATTTAATATCGGCCATTTAATATCGAATATATGCGACGGCCTGTGCGGCCGTGGCGCAGTGGTAAGAGCGCTTGCTATTTAAGTAAGAGATCCGGTTCGAAACGAGTTGTGGACATTTTTGCGTCACGGTAAGAAAGGAGGCGTGAAATTCCTGGTTAAATGCACTTCCGCGGTGCTCTGTGACAAGACCGTTAGGTCTTCTTGGGGCATCTAAATAACAATATTAAAAAAAAAAAATTATCTGGTGATATAACAGACTGATTGATTGTCTTCATGATACTTCAAATTAACTTGTAACCAATACAGTGCATGATTTGCGGTAAAGTGCATTGTCTTGTTATTGAACCGTTTTAAACCGTCATTAAATTAACCGTCATTTTTAGGAGAGATTTACTTAAGAGCAGTGCTGAACTGACCGACCCACACTGGAGTATTTATACAAAAAAGTTGATCAAAAGTCGATTTTTAAAATTTTGTCAAAATCTGTTTTTATTGGTGCATTGTTAAAGCTTAATAAAGGTTACATCCTTAAATGGTCATTTCGATTACCCCTTTCCCTCCCCCCCCCCCCACCTTATTCTAGCAGCTTTGCAAATCGAGTAATCGTGATAATGAATTCAATTGTTTTTCAACGTTCCTGTTGACGAGCATTATTACAAATCGTTTTTTGAGTTTGTGGTTAGTGACAAATTTTAAAAATCGTAATGGATATTGAAAAAGGAAGGTAAGCTCATACTTTTCGTATATTTATCTTGTCTATTTTATATGTTACTGTCACATTTCTCATAAATTATATTTGATGTAAAAAATTTAACGTTTTTTTTTTTGTATACACGATATTAAAATATATTTATATTATTATATAATAATATTATAATATTATATTATATTATACACGATATTTTTTTTGTATACACGATATTAAAAAGTTTTTTTGAATGTCAATTAAGCTACGTACGTAAAGCTTAGATATTCTATTTACCATTTAAAAAAAAAGCTGCGCATGTACGCGCCCTAAGATTTTTTTAATTTTTTTAGTCAATAAGGCAAAAACATTTTTTTTGTGATTAAAACTTTTATTTAACTTAATTCATATTTTTATTGTAGAATCTCAAGCTATCACAATAGAGATGACTAGACGATCACTTTATGAAGAATTTGAGCAAAGTTCCGGAAAGAAAAAAATGACAACAAGTTCGTGTTTTTATTTATAGAACACCTTTTTCAAATTCGTGTTTTTATTTATAGAACAAATTCGTGTTTTTTTTTTTATAGAACACCTTAAAAACATAACCAAATGCCCTGTAAATGAAGAAAGTGCACTAAAAACCATTTTTTCACCTTTTAAGTTCTAATTTAAACAAAAATGGAAAGACACTAGTCGTTAAAGAAAGCATTTTTTAAAAAGTAACTAACAATGGCTCAATACCACCATAACTCTACCAACTTGGACAGTAGCAAAGCCCGGTCGACCGTCAAAAGAATTTTGTGAATCGAGTTCACCAACGAGAAGGCAAAAAACAAGGGTTTTAAGAGAACATATACCTTCTGAGTAATTGATGTATGCTGTTCAAATGAGTCAACGTGCTGCAGGGAACAGTGACGCGTCTAATGTTACAATGGAAATTTTATTTACACCCACAAAAACCAATCGATAACAGTTCCAAAAACTTGTTCAGAAATTAAATTACAAGATCTTCTGGATCACATGTCTAGGTAACTATGTTGTTATTTGAATGAAGTTGTAGAAACTTTAAATAAAAAAGAAAGAAATAATTTAGAATTGATTTCGAAATGGGATTGTGATGGCTCGCAACAAAAAACGTTTAAATAAAAATTTCAAAATAGCGACGATAGCGACGCTAACATATTTCAAAGTTCTTTTGTGCCCCTACGGCTCATATGCCATTTGGTAACCTAAAGAAGGTGCTTTGGCAAAACCCAGCACCATCATCTACAAGGTATAGTCGACCAATAAAAATACGTAGAGAACCAAATAAAAGGCTTGAGAAAAAGGAAAATAATAAACGCTTTTGGTAGTAATTTGCAAATAAAGCATATATTTCTTTTTACTATGATTGATGGAAAAGTTTGCAATGCCGCTACAAATACGACATCAACAATGAAATGCTATATATGTGGGCAAACTTCAAAAGGTTTTAATGACTTGAATAAAAAAATTACAGAAAGCCGTGAAAGACTGTAATTTGGGCTATCAATACTGCAAGAATCAGATTTTTTGAATCCTTGCTACATATATCGTATAAAATACCAATAAAAAAATGACAAGCAAGAACAAAAGAAGATAAAAAAGTAGTAGCGGAAACAAAATAAAAAATTCAAAAGTCCTTTAAAGATGAATTAGGGCTGTGGGTTGATATTCCTAAGGCTGGATTTGGAAACAGTAATGATGGGAAAACATTAGGAAGATTTTTTGCCGATTCTTAACCGTTTCCCACATCACAGGGGTTGATATAACTCTTATAAAAAATGTAATGTTATTTTGGAAGCTATTTCGAGTGGGCATCAAATTAATGTAAAAAAATTGAAAATTTTGAAAATGAGACGGCCAAACTTTATGTTGATTTATATATATATATACAGTATCGGACAAAACGAGTGCAACCAAATAATGCTAATTTAGTTTCTTTATATAAAAATGCTGCATTTTTTCAATTTAGAGAAATAACTATGTAACTGTTTAGAGACAAAGTTCTTCAAGTTTTATTCATCACAAAGTTCATTATTTGTACACGAAAATTAGTAAATTAATCAAAAGTATTTAAAAAAGTTGATTTCCTTCTGGACAAAACAAGTGCAACTCGACAAAATGTTGACCAAGCTGTATTTCGCTATCAATATTTCGTGGCGAATCCTTTGTTGTCGATCACAGCCTTGCATCTTTGAGGCATAGATTCGATTAAGTGATCAATGAAACTTTGTGGAATCGCTGCCCAGGCCTTTTGGATTTGTTCAAACAGTTGATCCTTATTACGAACACCTTCACGATTAATTCTGCGGTTGACGATCTCCCACAGGTTCTCGATAGGGTTGAGATCCGGAGATTGAGGCGGCCAATCCATCACCGATAGGTGGTTGTCTTGAAACCACTGCTTGACTACTTTTGCAGTGTGTTTCGGATCGTTGTCTTGCTGAAAAACCCATTTTATTGGCATATTCCATTCAGCATGAGGTAACATTACATCTTTCAGGATATTTTTATACATGAAACGGTCCATTATTCCATTGTTTCGATGTATTGGACCTAGACCGTTAGCAGAAAAACACTCCCAGACCATTACATTGCCTCCACCATGCTTCACGGTCTTATGGCAGTAACGTAAATCGAAGCGTTTTCCGGCCAGTCGACGTACACGGCAAATGCCATCGCTACCAATGATGTTGAACTTCGATTCATCACTGAAAAGGACAATTCGCCATCTCTTCACATTCCAGTCAATATGAGACGTAGCAAACAGGAGTCTTTTTTTCTGGGTTTTTTAGTGAATACAGCTCTTTCTTTGCAGGGCGTCGAGAAAACAATCCGGCTTCAACAGCACGTCGTCTGATTGTTTGGTCCGATACAGGCAGCTCTAATTGCTTTTGTATCTCGACTGATGATATCCAGGGATCCTTCTTGACGGATCTGACGATCATAGAATTCTCTCTAGAAGTGGTGGAACGCGGTCTTCCACCTTTGTTATCTGCTGCCAACTTCCCCGTAGAACGATATTTGGAACATAGTCTTCATACGGTCCATTTTTTCACGCGATATTTATCACAAATACTTTTTTGTGACATTCCACTTACGTAATCGCCAATAACTTTCTTTCTTAGTTCCAATCCAAGACTGTCGAAAGCCATTTTTGCACTTGAAGTCATAAAAATAATAAAAATAATCAATAATTAATCACAAAAAAAATAATGACGCTTCTCAAGGCTTTCCGTGTTACATTTACCTTGTGATGATACAATAATGCTCTGTGGAACACAACGTCTTGGTTGGATGTGGACTGTATTGATGTAATGAAACAATTGTTGTATTTCACTTCTTGTATTGATGTTCTTCGATAAAACACTTTGATAAAACTCACTTTGATTAACTGTCTTAATAATACTGACTCATTGACTTCCATATACTGACTGAATTACATGTCGATTTACATGTCTCTTATATAGTAAAATGAACCTGTGTGAACCTGTTCTGGAAGATTCTAGATGCTTCTTTTCGATGCTTCTGGAAGCTTCTGGATGCGTCTGGATGCTTCTGAATGTTTCTGGATATTTCTGGATGCTACTGGATGCTTCCAGATGCTTTTTCTGGAAACTTCTGGAAGCTTCTGCATGCTTCTGGAAACTTCTGGATACTTCCTTTAATTATTAAAAATTTCAGTGACGTTGACACGGACCAGACTTAAGAAAATGAAACAAACCAAAAAAGTTGCACTTGTCTGCAAAATGGCACTTGTCAACGAAAAACGCTGCAAAATGGCACTTGTCAACGAAATTCTGCCTGTGTGCTGTCACCTGTCAGCTGATTGCTCATGTCATGGCGTGCTATGACTCCAGACTCCTGAACTGTTTGCTGTGGTAGTATAGTTCGTTTCGTTTTTAAGACATGTAAAATTAGGAACACTTTTTAGCATTGTTCGATGTTAGTTGCAAATGTTTTGTCCAATACTGTATATATATATATATATATATATATATATATATATATATATATATATATATATATATATATATATATATATATATATATATATATATATATATATATATATATAGATATATATATATATATATATATATATAGATATATATATATATAATTAGTAAAAAAACACTTATCTAACTTATATATATATATATATATATATATATACATATATATATATATATATATATATATATATATATATATATATATATATATATATATATATATATACATATATATATATGTATATATATATATGTATATATATACATATATATATATATATACATATATACATATATATATATATATATATATATATATATATATATATATATATATATATATATATATATATATATATATATATATATATATATATATATATATATTAAAGAGGATTGCACTAGCAAAAACTCATAGATAAAATGGTTATTATGCAAAAGCTCTATATAATAAGTTGATAGTAACCGAATTTAGGCAAAAAAGGGCAAAAATTTAACAGTCTTGACAAAGAAAATATTGAAATGGAGTTAAATGATAATCCTTTTGTAACAATTTTGATTGATTCAAATAATACAACTGTCAATAATAACTATGTAAATAACGAATCTGGATTAAATTTATTTTCTACATCTGTATCTGCGAAGAAGGTAAAGCCAATTGAATGTTCCAGAGCTTTTACAAGAATGAAAATATCTGGATATAGGATTATAGATTGCTCTATATTATCTGATATATTTAGTGCTTTAGCATGCCCTCAATGTGGCGAGTGTTCATCCTTGTCATTGTCCGAAAAAATGCAAGACAAAAAAGGACTTGCCTCAAAGTTTCTTATCAAGTGCTTTAACTGCAAATATGAAAATGAGTTTTATACTTCAAAACAATGTAACAGAGGATATGATATTAATTGTAGAACAGTATACGCAATGCGTGCACTTGGGCAGGGACATTCTGGTATAAAAATATTCACCACTTTAATGAATATGCCACAACCAATGACTCAAAATAATTATGATAAGTTAGCTGTGAAAATAGGTGCTGTCATACAAAAAGTTGCTGAAGATACCATGTTTGATGCAGTAGCAGAATTGCGTAACATGTTGCTAATGATGAAGTTTTTGATATTGGTGTATCGTGTGATGGTACTTGGCAGAGAAGAAGTTTTTCATCATTAAACGGTGTCTTTTCTGCATTATCAATGGACACTGGAAAGGTTTTGGATGTCGAACCAATGTGCAGGTTCTGCAAAGGATGCTTTTTAAAGAAAGATCTTTTAAAAACAAACCTACAACCTATGCCCAATGGAGGAACTCTAACATTTGTAAAAACAATTACAAAGGATCTGCGAGCGGTATGGAGACCACTGGTGCAAAACGTTGATAAAGCAAATAAAAACAACACTTACAAACCGGGTCCAGGTCTTCCAATGAACATAATTTTGAAAATTAGACCTATTTTTGAGGATCTTAGCAAAGATTCAGAACTAAAAAAATGTTTACATGGGAAAACTTAAAACGCAAATGAATCTTTCAACAGTATGATTTGGGACCGATTACCGAAGACCAGGTATGTGTCACTCGATAATTTGAAATTTGGTGTATACGATGCGGTAGCAAATTTTAATATTGGTATAAAAGCTTCAGTGTTAGTTTTTGAACAATTAAATATGTTACCAGGTGCTTTCATGGTTAAAGGTTCCAATAAAATAAACATTAAAAGAATAAAACAATCTAATTATAGAATGAATGAAAAGAATAAGTTGAGGCGACAGTTAAATAGAGCAAAAAAGTTTTTTTTAAATGACAATAATTTGGAAAAAGAGGGTATAACTTATGAACCAGGAGGATCTTAAATACTGTTTTTTAGATTTAATGAGGTTAATGATTGCTTTTTTATACATTTTTTGGTGTTATTTAATTAAAAAAAAATTTAATTTATTTTTTTCTCAGTATGAAGTATTTAAGACGCCGGCCAACATTGCTCGCCAATCATTCAAAGCCGTTTCTAAAATTTTCAGTGGTTGTTTATTAAATGGTATAGAGTGTTTTAAGTTAAATAGTTTTTTTTTTTTACACCTGCTGTTTATGCTGTTTTAGTACCATATTATTGAATATTGGAATTTGACTTCAAAATACCTAACTTTATATTTGTAAAAAAAAATTCTGTTCAACTTAAAACACTCTTCTACTCTATATAAACATCATATAAAAATTTTAACTTGGGTTATTTTGCTCCCTGCCCACAATATTGGCCGGCGTGAAACCTGTTTTTGCTGTTTTTATAGTTTCCATAGCAACATGTTACCATTTTATTTTTTTTGTACTTTTTTCTTATTTTTTTTATATATGCTATTGATCTGACAATTTTTTTTTTTCTAAAAAAAGATTTTAAAGTTAGAGGGGGTTTCTCCCTTAAAAGATGTTACTTTTTTTATTGATACCGGTTACCGGCTTACAAGCTTATAAAAACTGCTTCAGTTTTTATGAGCTTGTAAGCCGGTAACCGGTATCAATAAAAAAAGTAAACAAATAAAAAAGAAAACCTTCATTTTGTACATAAAAGCTGTTTTAAACCATGGTTCTCTTGGTTATAAAGCAAGCGCTTTAACCACTGCGCCATGACCAGCTCTGTTTAAGAGCATCTAATATAGTAAGAACGATGCTGAAACCATCAAAATGCTTAAACAATCTAGTTTTAGATTGGTTTTATCGTTGTGTTGCATCAGCAACGAAAAGTTCCAAGTTTGAGTCAATCTGAAAATTAAAAAAACCAGAGCCTTTTTTGTTTGTAAAACACCATCTTGTAAATAAAAACTTTGTTTATTGATAGTTTTTAGTTTTCTTCCTAAACATTTAGTTGAATTTGGATTTATTTTGTTAGTTTATTTGCATCAACTTTTAAATTCTTTAAAGTTTTTAAATATCAAAGTAGTATATACTTCTTATTTATTAGAATTTCTATTTATTTTGTCATTTTACACATTTTACAATGTTATCTATAAATTTAAACAAATATATATAGGGGAGACCGGGGCTAGTTGGCTCGGTTTTTACTCTATGAGCTCTGTACCCCTAACAGTACATTTTTTTAAAAGTATTAAAGTGTAGTCTTAAAGAGTATGGATTAGGGTATCTTATAAAATTTGCATTCATTTAAAAAAAAAAATTCTTGGGGCCTTTCCGGACCCTCAGAAAAAAAAAAAAAATTTGCGCCAACTTACCCCACCACGGGGTAAGTTGGCGCAAACTATAAAAATGATTATTGATGCACTATTAAGTGCAAAATTAATAGAAATTTTTTAAAAATTAATTTTTGCAACAATTTTATCCCAAAATTTAATATTACTTTTACCTGGTACCAAATATTAGTCCGTATAAAAGCTAAACAGTAACCCACCTTTTATCTGTGGAAAAAAAAACTAAACAAAATTTTTTTTTAATTTTTTTGTAAGAATAAATGTTTTCAATATTGTTAAAAATAAAAAAAATAAAAAAAAATAATTTTATCAAAATAAATATTTTTTTCCATAGTAAATGCTATGAGCCAACTTACCCCGTAAAAAATTTGTCAACTTACCCCGAAAGCTTTTTTTTTAATAAACAGTCTATAGATCCTGAAAAACGGCAGCTTTGAAAAAAAAGTCTGACTGGATATAGTAAACCAATTGTGACTGGAACTTTTACAATAATTTTTTTTTCATACGACTAAATATTTTCTTTGTAAAGTAAAAAGGAAGCGATGTTCTAAAAGTTACGTTTTTGTCCAAAAAACGCATAAATCTCAATATCTCCCATGCGCATGCGCGAATCCTGACAATACTACAGTGAATGATGAAATGGTCAATGAGAAAGTTTCTGAGTAATTTTTGTCACTTTCTGATGAAAGGCTCTAAAGATAAACGCAGTTCGTCAACTTACCCCTGCGGCCAACTAGCCCCGGTATCCCCTATAATTACAAGCTGACTGGGGCAAGTAGAAGTCAAAATGACTTATCATCAAGCCCCTTTGTGAAATACAAAAAAAAAATACAATTAAATTTTACATCTTCCAATATTACATAAAAGAGTGAAATTAATAAGTTTAAAAAAAAAAATAATAATAATTTGGTTAGAAATTTTAGAAGGTTAAAAAAGAACTTAAAGTTAAAAAAAGAACTTAAAGTTAAAAAAAGAAGAAACTTAAGATAAAGTTAAAATATAAAATGACAAATAAAAAATTACAAATCTGTACATATTCGTATACATATTAAAGACAATAAACAAAAAAAAAAATTTAATTCGCTTCATATGCATATACATATTCAATACAATATTAACATTAAATAAAGTACATAAAAAATTAAAAATACAAAATTATTTCGATTTTTTTTAAAAAAAATGAGAGAATGTACGTAATGTTTAAATTTAGTAAGTGTTTTTTTATAGTTCTTTCAAATGTAGCAATAGATTTTATTTTTTTCATATTTTCGTCAAGAACCGAATTCCACAAGCGTGGTCCCCGGCATATAGTCGAGAAGTCAGATTTTTTGAGTGATGTTAGTGGGATGTAGTCATTGAATGTCTTGTTTCATATTTATGATTAATTCGAGTGAAACTTTAAAAAAAATATTTTGGAATCATTTCATTTTGAAGTTTAAACATAAATAACAAGTTATGGTATATATTTAGTTTGTGTACATTTAGAGCATTTATTTCCTTGAGTAACGGCTCGGCACTTTCGTATCTACTTGCGCCCAAAACTAATCTACTTGCTTGCTTTTGTTTTGTATAAATCATTTTTAGGAAAGATAAATGATTGTTTGCCCAGGCAATATTACAATAGTTAATATGACTATGTATAAATGAAAAGTTTAAATTTTTTAAACATAAATTATTTAAAAGATGTTTTGTCTTGTACATAATCCCCAGGGTCTTTGAAACTTTGTTCTCGACTAGCTTTATTTGGCTTTTCCAATTTAAATTCTCATCGAAAATTATTCCTAGTATTTTCATTGAAAAAACTCTTTTTATTTTAATATTGTTAATTGTTAGTTCAGGTAATTCAGGTGGAAGGTTCTCGGGTTTAGATGACTTAGCAAACAAAATATATTTCGTTTTTTCAATATTTATTGAAAGTTTATTTGCTTCAAACCACTCATTAAGATATATTAATTCTGTGTTTACAATATAAAAAATATTTTTTAAATTTGAGTCAGAAAAGAAAACATTTGTGTCATCAGCAAAAATAATATAATTATTTAGTCGCAAGGGTTCTAAGAATTTCAAGTTCTAAGAATCTTAATGCAGCATTTGATTATTACTTTAGCAAATTTCTGACTCGTGTACTTTAAAGAGCAGGAGGCAGATTATGTGATCAAGTGACTCGTTTTATTTCTCGTTATTTAATATTTATAAAAAAGCACTTGCTATGTCGTTTCCTGATCTACCAACCATCGTCTAATCGACAAACCCTTTATACTTTTTTTATATAGAATAACATCCAGGGAAATATAAAAGTTCAATTAAGGAGTTGACTTGCAAAACCAGATTATTCACTTTTTTTTTCATTCTAAGATAATGGCAAAAATGTTTTCCAGTAAATCGAATAGCTAAAAATTAAAAGGTTAAATAATATTATTAAAAGAGTGTTTAAGACAAAAATTTGAAAATCGTGCTCTTTTGATCTTATTTTTATTACATGAAAAAAACATTTTATCTGGTTTTGCATGCCAATTATTTTTTTTATCTGGTTTTGATCAGAAATTTATTTCTAACTGGTTTACAAAAAAGCTTTATGAAGTCAACTTGACTAGTGACGATTTTAATAATCAATATAATTGTGCAAAACGCCCTTCTGCCTTCGAAAATAAGCAATTTTAATGTTTGATACTTTTATAGGTTTGATAAAGTTAAAACTCAATTGTGACCGTTTAAATATGGCTTTTGAGATTTTAGTGAATTTTTTTGTGTATGATCTATTTCTTAAACAACGTCCTCCATTATTTTAAAACGTTTTTAAAATAGAATGTTGATTAGATAAAACTTTTGTCTTATTTTGCATCAGCAATTTTTTTTTATCTGGTTTCGCACGAACAGAATAATTTAAGGTAAAATGTTATTAAAGTAGTTGCTTTTAAATTTAATTTTTATTTGTAAAGATGTAGGAATATTAGTACTACAAAAAAACATTGATAAGTTAAAAAAAAAAAAAAAAAAGTGAATTATCTGGTTTTCCAAGTCCACTCCTCAATTAATTGAAACAAAAAAAACTAAGCTTTTTCTGTCATTTAAAGCTTTCCCACAGATCGCGCAGCGATGTGAAAAATTTGATAACTAGTATTCAATTTAACAATTAGTTTTAGAAATAAATTAGTTTTAAAATAATTTGAAATTTAACAGTACAAAAAATATATATATAAATAACAAGAGCACTAATAAAAAAAGTAATAAAAAATTTAAATGTCAGTTATTTAATTTTTATAACATTCATACAAAAATGTTTTTCAGTCAAAAAACGCTTTAAATAATAACAGTTATTTAATTTTTATAACATTCATACAAAAATGTTTTTCAGTCAAAAAACGCTTTAAATAATAACAGTTATTTAATTTTTATAACATTCATACAAAAATGTTTTTCAGTCAAAAAACGCTTTCGAAAAGTGATTTTCATAGAAATTCGCACGACAAATAAAATAATTAGAATTTTGATACTTTTTAAAGGGGAAAAACTCGACAAAAAATGCAGCCTCGTCATTTTTCAACAAATATATGTTAATTAATATAAGAATTAGATTCTGCTAAACTATGAAACTTCATATACTCATGTTACTTTACTGATAAAATAATAATTGATAATAAAAAAAAAATTAATAAAATTATCACATATTTATATGAAAGCCTATGGTTATTATGGTTTTTTTAAAAAACATTTTGATCATAATCGCAATTTGATTTATCAATCATAATTGACAAACTTCAGAAGGCAAACGTCAGAAGAAAAACTTTAAATATCTAACTGATATAGAACTTTAAATTAAAAATTTTATTAAAAAAAAATTTCGAAAAAAGTCGAATTCTAATGGGTTTAAGCCGAACCTCAATGACTTTAAGTCGAATTCCAATGATTTAATATACAACTATAACTAAAGGTTTTCAAGGTTTATAATTTAATGTTGTTTTAACTTTATAACACAATTTTGCACTACCATCACTAATCATTATGTTTTTAACAAGAATTTACAACTTAACTTCGCACTATTATATAATGACTAATCAATGTTTTTAACAAGAATTTACAACTTAACTTCTAAAAGATTATCGCTTAGAAGAACAATGCCATCCTCAGTGACAGGAACAATATAATTTTCAATGCGCAATAAATAAATTTTCTTGTCAATATTGCAACGTCTCTCGGGATCACTTGAGTTTGGCTCCCAATAATACAAAATATCACCTATCATGTTTTTATGAGGGTACCAACCATCCCATCGATTAACCTCTAGCATCCATTGCATGTTAGGCCAAAATAAATCACGTTTAGCTTTGCTACTAAGAGCTGCAGTTACACATGTTATATCCACAAGACGTGCTTTTCCTTTCACATTGTTCAAACGCAAATCTCCAGTCGTCGAACCGCTTCCACCTTCATTGGAAGAGGTCGGTATGGATGTGTAGCTACTTGATCGATGATTCAATCTATTTGATCGACCAGCTGCAAAAATAAAACGAGGTGCTTTCAATTTTCTAGTATGGTTGCTAAGAAAAATACCACAGTTGAAAATAAAATAAAAACTTCAACAAGCTTCTACAACAATTAATCGATTGAATTAAAAAAGTATTAATAAAAACAAAAGCTTTGTGCTCTTTTGCAAAAAAGCTACCGAAATACCGTTACCATGGAGACTAAAAATTGACCACTTACTTATTACATTTACCTTTTATATTTAGTAACCTATTTGAGATTTGGTGATTCAAAAGAATTATTTCCCTCTAAATTTAATTTTGACTTTAAATATTGTGAATGTCTAAAACTTTATCAAACTTCAGATTAGCTTTTTAAAATTTTTAAGTTATGTTATAAAAAATAAATATCATTACTTAATTAAAATTTCCTTTTCTTATACACAAACAGCAATTAATAGACAAGTAAGAGCCGATTTACAAAAACCTGAAACTCTGTAGCAAAAAACACATTGTAGACTGTCTATTAAGATATTATGCTACATGAGAGAACTTAAATTAGTTACAATTAAATCCTAAGAATAAACTTTTGTGTGTAAACTTTGTCAAACTGGCAAGATTGTTTTTATCAGTCTCATTTATTAATTTAATTTTATTAAATACTTTATATTCAGCATATTTCTAAAATAAGTGCAAACTTGTTTAAGGATGTAAATTGTATATACAAAATTGCGTAAGTGCAAAATAACAAATTTTGTAAAAAAAAGTAAACTAACTGCATTTTTTAGTGTCATATAAAAAATATTAGAATCTAGCTGTTTACCTTTTGCCAAGCCTTGCTTCGACAAGTCTCTGAAAATTTTCTAGTTTTTAAAATTCATATTTAAGTGTTTGTAACTTTAATTGGTGTATTTATTTCATCGCACTTAAACTGTAGCTGCACAAGGGTTTAGATAGTGCAAGATGTTTGGGCGGTGCGCTTATACCAGTTTGCGCATTGGCAAGTCTTTGTAATTAATTTACACCTGCACATGTTAGTACTTTTGCAGTTAAATTCTTAAACTAGATTGCATTTACAATTTTTGCATATAAGCTTATTCCAAATTTCAAAATTTGTTTGAAACTTTTTCAGAAATATGTTTTATGGGGTGCTGAAGGATGGAAAAAAGTCACTAACTTATGTGATATACGTTATGAACAACTAACACAATATATTTTTAAAGATGAAAAATAACTTACCTTTAACAACTCTTGACGTTGATGCTTTTCCATCTTGATCTTGAAATGTCATATCTTCATCGGATTCACCTCCGCTTCTGTGACAATGTCCAGCGTACTGATTTATTATTCCTCTGTAAATTCTTTCAAAAAAACTTTGTATAGCTATAAAAAAGCAAATAAATATTAAAAAATTTATAACCTATAATTTTAAAATATACCTTACATTTATTAAGAATAATAACTTACTTCTTGTGTTTAAATTTCCAACTGATATTTTGCAGAAGAAAGGGTTTGTATCAGCATAGGATGTAGTCAAGGGTGATACATAAATAGGATATCCTATTGGTTGATCACATGAAGAATTAATCATATTACGGAGCGCTTGTTTAGCATTTTGTATGGAACCTCTTTCTGGGTTGCGATTACGTAAAAATATAAGTTCTTGGAGCTGACCAGCCCAAAGTCCTCTTACACACTCTTTATTAACCTGAACAATAAATAGAAAAATAATTTAACGACAACATTTTATAAAATGTTATGTCAAAATAATAAATAATTTAAAAATTAACAACCTTAATAACTCTAAAGTTCAAACATCTTTTGACCAGCATAATAATTTTATAGTCATCGGTTCCATCATCCATAACATACCTAAAAGCATAACCACACTAACATCAACACCATCTTGATTGAAAAAACTTTTAAAGTGTTAAAATATTTAATAAAAAAATCCTTTAAAAAAAGCTCATCAAGATTTGTATTTTATTTAAAAAGGATTTCAAAATGACACTCCTCTTTCTACATAGAAAAATAAATATAATAAAACTAACACTGAATAATGTTTATACTTTTATTTTATCAAATTCAATGTAAATTTTATACTTTTTTTTGACAAAACATTTGTAATAAATTATCAAACAATTCAAGTTTTATTTGCTTTATATCAAGTAAAAACATTAAAATTTTACAAAGTAAACTTCTTCAACTTAATTTAACAAACTTAAATTTTCGGAGCAGATTTTTGCTCAGAAAAATTATATATAAAAAGTATGATATTTATAAAAAATATAAACACGATTTATCATTAGATTTTATAATTATGCATAATTATATATAAACTTAATTTAAAGTTTAATACTTTTTTTTGACAAAACCTTTGTAATAAATTGTCAAACAATCAAATCAAATAGAAACACTAAAATTTTTACAAAAAATTTTCTTAATTCAAATTTCAATTTTCAGATTTTTATTCAGAAAAATGATATTTTATAAAAAGTATACATATGATTTGTATAAAGAATTGTAAACATAATTTATCATAAGATTGTATATATATATATATATATATATATATATATATATATATATATATATATATATATATATATATATATATATATATATATATATATATATATATATATATATATATATATATATATATATATACATACATACATATATATATATATATATATATATATATATATATATATATATATATATATATATATATATACTTATAAATAAGAATATACTTATAAAAAAAGTATAAATACATTAGTAATATATCTAAACCAGTTATTAATAATAATGACTTTGCACATTTGTATCATTAATATAAATATTAATATATTTTAAACTAAGTATAAATTATGATTAATACCTTAATGCCAACAGATTTGATCTGTTCTGAAGGACTGCTTGTCTCCATTCAGGGTTCCCTTCATGACATATTACAAAATTTTCTTCATGTTGACTAATGGCATCATACATTACTTTATCATTCTCATATTCATCTATGCATGTGAAGTGGTCCTTAAAATATCATAATTTAGAAAAATAATAAATATACAATGATGATAAAAAAAAAAAAAAGACAACATGGTCATTACAAAAGTAATAATACTTGGTGCAGTTTTAAAGCCATTCTCACTGCCGGAGCAACAACAGAACGTAAAAGAGCTAAATCTGAATCTGAGAAGATCCATTCATCTTTTATAGCAGTGACACGAAAGTCACCTTTAAATAAAGAATGAAGACCATGCAAAAATGATTTCAACCTTAAAATTTGTAAATTTCACAAGTTACAAAAGTATTAAAAGAATATAAAATTTGTACAAATATTTTTATAAAATAAATAAAAAAATTACGATGCATTCCATTGGTTATTTGAAGCTGTCGAAAGAAGACGACGTCCAAGCAAACTTAATGCAAAACACAATGTTACTAGATTACTTTCTGCACCAACCTCCTCAACTTTCTGAAAAAAAAATTTCCTACCATAAAAATGTGCAAAGCTCATAATTAAAAAACGAAACAAAAACAATAAACATACATCATCAACACGTTTTTCATTGCAGCATTTAATCCATTCATGGTAGTTTTGCAAAAATCTCTCACGAGTAATACCACCACTGGTTAAGTCATAATCTTTATCTGTAACTGGACGAAATATTGCATCTAGATCTACAAAGTCTGCAGATTTTAAATCATTTAGTTGACCCATCAATGATAAATCTGATAGCCATTGCTTCAGTTTTTTATTACGTATACAATAGAAAATTATAGACTAAAAATAAATTTTATTATAAAACTTTAAAATAAAAATAAGTTTTTAAAAACTAATTTTTTTACAGCATTTTGTTATCAAACTAATTAGAAGGTAGAATTAAATTAATCTAAAAAATCTTTAAAAACTAAAAATATTTTAAATGTCTTACTGTCACATAATAGGTGACAAAAACCTTTCTTAAATCAAACAACTGAAACATGGTGCTAGCAGTATTGTCATTCACACTATAACCTTCTACAATGTATTTGCTTTGTGCTACTTCCCATGCTAACCAATGTTGAGAAAAACATGAATTCAATGAAAGCATGTTAGCTGCATGACCAGGCTGGAAGCAACAAAAACCTAAATTTTTAATCATTTAAATTAAATGTTGCACGCAGTAGTAAACATGTTGCACACAGTAAACAAGCATCAAATATAAGAAGTATAAAGAAAGTTCAATGAATTTACAAAGATCTAAATTAAAAATTGATAAGATGGACCTTTATCATCATCAACATCTTCAGTTATAGCCTCTACTTCTCTCTGTTGACAGTAGGTACCTAAATAAATTTCAAGTTGAATAAATAAATAAATTTGTAAATAAAATCATAAATACATTTTTATACAACATTAATATTTTGTAAACTTTATTAACTTTTTTATAAATATTATAAAAATTCTAAAATATAATTATAAGTTACCTCGGAATTCTAATCCTCTCAATTGAAAAGTAACAAAACCATTTCCAACTTCAATAATGTGCACTAACGCATTTAAATTATAAGAAGCCATTATAAAACAGTCTCCACTTGCAAATTTACCCCATCTTCCAAGAAGAAGGTCACCACATAAACTGTTTTGAAGAGAGCGTGTCAGATGTTCATAAAATATTGAATTTAAATTATTGTCATCTGATCCTATTAAAAAAGTCACAAAATAACAATTATATTAACTAAAAAGGTAATTAATACCACTAAAAATAAAAACCTAAAATAAATAGGAAAGTCATATATATATATATATATATATATATATATATATATATATATATATATATATATATATATATATATATATATATATATATATTATATATATATATACACACACATACACACACACACATATATATATATATTGACTTAGGGTTTGGCATGAGGCAGCAATTTTTTCTTTCATTAATCTTCATTTTTTTTTTCTTTTTCTGAAAAAGCTGTATGTTATAAAGATATGCAAAACTAGTAAGCATATGCTTATCTAAATATATATGAAGACCTCAGTGGAAAAAACCAGCGATGTCAAATTTTTGAAATTTTAGAGTTATTATTTTGTAAACAAGCATATTTTATTTTAATCAACAAAGGAAAAAACCAGTTCAGTTCTTAAAAAAGAGGATAAAATGAAACATAACCAAATGGAAAAATCAGTAATGCCCAGTGTTACCTTTGGATCAAGCTGTGTTGTCTGTAGTTTTTTTAATTTGCAAAACCATGTGATTCCTAAAAACTGCAAGCATTGGTTGAATAAAGAGCAGCAGAAAAAAGTAAACAAAAAACAAAATGGCTTGTAATGATAGTCCTGTGGTTACAGAAAAATCAAGTAAAATAAAGATTAATATTAATTTAAAAAACAGAAAAAAAAACACACAATTTACTGAGCCACATTGTTGGGGCAGACTGTAATTGTACTTGCATGTTTTAAAAATATTAGTAGTGAGGATAGCATGCATGTTTTAAAAATATTAGTAGTGAGGATAGGAACAAATGAATTAAGAACTTTAATGAATATACATCCAAAAATAGTCAGGACTAAGAGTGTCCCAAATAAGCAATCCGGCCAGATATCCAGACCAGATAGGAGTATTATTTGGTATCCAATATCTGGCCGGATGATGACTTTATCCGGTTTTTATATACTAGATATTCCATGTTCACACCGTTTAAAAATTGAAAGAAATCTAAAAATGCTATATTTTTAAATAATCAAATGTTAAGGTTTCTATTCAATACTGTTATTATTATTATTAAAATACTACTAAAAGTTTATCACTCATTAATATTTCTTTTATCTCAACCTGGAGAAATTAAGATTTCTCCATGTTGAGATTGATCGCTTTTTTACATAAATAATGAAAACAATCTTCCAAAAATAAAGTGGTGCTAGTAACTTAAGTGCTAATTCTTTTAGCAGTTGAAACTTCTCTTCATGTTTCCAATAATTTAAAAGATCATTATGTTTTTCTATAATCAAGTGATTAAAGAAAACATCAACTCCTTGAGCAGCTTTTACAAAAGAGACTTGATCAGAATTCAATACATTTTGAACAAATATTTCGTTGTAAAATAATATATATTTTAAGATTTAAATCACATTACCTGGCCACATAATTTTTAAATACCCGGGTATTTGATATCTGGTTGGATAATAAAAAAATATTATCTGAGACACCCCTAGTTAGTACGTGAACTGATCCACACTAATAAAAATTCAAAATATTAACAGAAGAAGACCACGACAGGAAGCAGATAAAACTTACACAACTTTTCATATTCCTATTATGTTAGGGTGCAAAGAGCACAATCAGCTATTAAAGTACAAATCTGCATTAAAGCATTATTGGTGTTTTTTTTCAGAATTACTAAAGCTAGAATTTAATCAATAAGGAAATCTCTTGCTACAACTGGTTAGTAAATGGTTAAATTGTAAATAGCTAAAGATGTCATTTACAATAATTTAAATTATGAACTAAACTATATATATATATATATATATATATATATATACACATATATATATACATATATATATATATAGTTTAGTTCATAATTTAAAATATTGGTCATTTCATTATGCTATTGGAAAACCTAAAAAATTTACTTATCTGAGGATCTAAATCTCTAAAATGTTTAAACTATTTAAATATGCTTACCCAACTGTTAAAGTAGGATACAAATGGAATACGAGTAGGCGATCGTGACATGGCAAATATTAATATAAAGGCTAATGTTGAAATTCCCAAGGATTGGCGCCAGGTTTGTAAGAATTGCAGGAAAAAACCTTCACATTTTAATGTTGTCAATTTTTTTGATGTAAATTTTTTCAGATTTTCTGATTACTTGAAACAATATTATAGTGCGTATGTCCAATAAAAACTCGACCTATCAGAGAACTTGTCATTCAAGATATATATCTTGCACTGCTTCTCTTTTGAGAAGCAGTGCAAGATATATATCTTGAATGACAAATATAAAATATTAAAAAATATTTAATTTTTGTTAACATCTATGTTAAATTTTCAAAAATTAAATTTTGCTAACAAAATTTATTTTTTTCTGAGCTTCTTTTTTAGAAATTGCTTTTTTTTTACACTAAAAAGAAATGCTAAAAACTTAAAAATGCTATTCTACACTTATGCCACTTAAAAAATTCCAAAAAGTCAGTGATGCCCATTTATAAGTAATGAACTTAAATCTCCCAAAAAAACATTGAAAAAATATTTTTCTCTTTTTTTTAATAAATAATCTGATATAAATATAGTTAATCTATACAAAAAAATAAAAAGCTAAAGTGAATAAATAAAATTTTAAAGAACATTTTAAACTTTACAAATTGATTTTCTTAAAATATATATATATATATATATATATATATATATATATATATATATATATATATATATATATATATATATATATATATATATATATATATACACACACACATATATATATTGATGAATGTTCACTCCTTACATGTTCTACCTATCTAAATCAGTCGATGTATGTACTCTGCTACACCAATCTTTAAATAAATCAGCCAATAATAATAATAAAAAAAAACAATAAAAACAAATAAAATGGAATAATAAAAACAGTATGAAATGTTTAAAAAATAAAAACACAATCTGCATTAAAAAAAATTCAGATTCAATATTTTGAAGTAAGGGTATACCCATGGGAGACTCAGTAAGGGTAGACTATTTGAAAGGCATAACTGGCTTAATTGTTAGTTCTTTTTACAGGTTTTTTAGCATAAAAGTTTTTATTTTTGAAAAACAAAGGAGGGAAAGTTTAAACTAGTCCTAGATTATGGGGACTACAACCCCATGTCACAGATTTAGGAGCTCTGCAATTTTTAAGAGGATGCTTTATTGTTGTAAGGTTTTTTCCAAACTTTAATAAGAAAAAAGACCACCTGTTTAAAAGTATCCCCGAACCCTGCAAGTCTTAATCCAGCACTGTTTTTAAGAACTACAGTATTTTATGGGTGTGAAAAAGTTAGAACTAATTGTGTAAATATCTTTATCTGTATTTAGTATCAGTGGCATAACTACAGCAAGGCCAGTGTAAGCAACAGTTACTGTCCCTCAAGCAACTAGGCCCATTGCCATGAGATTTAGGAGCCTCAAGATGTATTTAAAGAGTTTTTTAATAAAAGTTATTGTTTCAGAGAAACAGAAATTAGGCACCTGGACCAGTATGCCTAATGGCCAAAATTATTTTACTACACCACTGTGTAATATATATATATATATATATATATATATATATATATATATATATATATATATATATATATAACCCGAGCAGTAGTTAAGCAATGATTTGCACGTAGATTAAGAAATAAAACTTGTAGTGATGGGAGCCTTGAAAAAAAAAATACCCTAAAACATTACCCATCCCTACCCCAAATGTTTGGGAAACAAATTAGTAACTTTTATTTTTTATTTACTTACACTAAATTTAAGTCAACATGTTTTAAAAATCAAAATTCAAAGGGTATGATTATATAAAGTTTACACCCAAACCAAATAAGGTGGTTGTTTCAACATTTTTTTAAACATTCTAATGTGATATAAATAAGAACATACTTAAGTTTGGCACTTAACTATGTTTTGTTTACTAAAAGTATACTTATTAACCAAAATTATTGGTTTTTCATAATTGTATTAATATTACATCTCAAAATTTACGCAAGTAGACATCATTATATTATTGGTTACCATAAAGTCTTTAAATGAGTTTAATATGGTTTTTAACAACACATTAAGAGACCTCATTTGTATGTAGCTATTAATAATACTATTAGTTAAAGATGATGTTGATTAAGTAATTCTAATTGGTTTGGTGAAAAAAGAATTCACCACATTTTCAAATAATGAAACCTTTTTACATTGCTTTTGACGTGCTATAATACCACGCAATACTTGTATTTAAATAAATTTAAAATTAAACCTTGTATTTTGTTTAATTTATATTTTCATGGATAATATTTTTTTAAACCATTTTATTTATATGTTAAAAAAATAAAGTTATTCAAAATTTCTGTTATTTATGCAATATTTCTTCTGTTTTAGCATGCTCTTTTAGAAAAAAAATTTCTCTTTTTCTATACTAACATACTAAAACAGGAGAATTTGGTATTTCAGGTACTTATATATTAATTTTTTTGGCATATTTCCAAAAAACAAATCTATAATTGTCAACTAAAACAAACTTGTTAAACTCAAACTTCAAAAAAACACATGGTCATCAATTTCCAATAACAATTTTTTAATGACTTTATTATGTACAGATATTTAAGACTATTTTTGTCTTCTTACCCCGCCATTTGTATATTTTACAAAAGAAAAGTAGTTTTTTGTAACAACAAATTTAGAAAAGTTAAAAATTATAAAAATTATAAAAATTAAAAATCAGCCACTGCATTAAAGAATGTCTTTATGTAATAAAAAAAACAATAATCAATGACTAAATTAAATTTGAATAAAAAATTAGTTTGAAAATATTGTTTGAAAAATACAAATGATCTTGTAGACTAAAGTCACTTATAAACTTAATTTTCTTTGTTATTCTTTGACAAGTTTTAATGATAAAGTCCACATCATTTGATTACTTATTCACAACAAAAGAGTCAAATTAACTTTCGCACCGAACTTTTGAATGAGGAACAGAATTTGATTGTCAGGCAAACTTAAAACTTAATTAAAGATATTATTTTAAATATCCTAAATAACTGGGGAGTTTGCTCTAAATTTATATGGTCATAATTTTTGAACACTAAGAGATAATTGCATGACATTAGAGACTTGCTAATGAACTTAAATTTAGTTTAAATGCTAAAAAAATGTATATATAAATGTTACAAACTTGTCACTCTCACGCTAATGGCTTGAAACAGAGGTAGACATTTTAAAGTTTATTGTTAACAGACTCTGATTATCGCAATACTTTTGAAAAGCTTTACATAAACATGAATGTATAAATGTTTAATGTTTGCTCCATGTCGTTGCATAAAGTTAAATTTTCAATCAAAAACAAAAAATTTGCTACAGGCCTGATTTTAAATATGTGATTGCAATCTGTTTGCTTAAATGTTGTGATTTATACTTTTGTTAACTTTTTACTTTAAATTTTTGAAAATTTGTAGTAAAAAAAGTAGCAAAAATTTATTGAAAAAAAAAAGAACTTGATGTTATTTCATTTATATGATAATATAACATCAAGACACTTTTCTTCACAATCAACCATATAATTTTAATTTTGAAAGTGTGCTTTTTTAAACCATCCTACTAAATTCGCTATATTCAATAAATTAAAATAAGCGGCTGTTGTGGTTATGAAAAGTGATAAATTTTTTTTTAATTATTTAATTTCACTTTTTTAACTTAAATTTTTTTTTAAATTAATATTGATGTTATTTAAATCAGTTATTTAAAAGTTTTTTTTTAAAAGACTGTTTGGTTTATTGTTCTTGCTTTGGAAATGGCTATGCATTTTGCAATTTTATTTTAAGTTTAGTATTTTGGCTTCTTATATCACGCTGAGATTGTTGTTAAAAACCAATCCAACCAAAATGAAAGTTATTTCTGGAAATGATTAAATGGAATAATTGTTGTCTGGAATAGACTAATTGAAATTAATTCATTCCAGACATTATTAACCATAATTAAATAAACAAAAAAACAAAACAAAAAAATTAATTTTCATTTCTGTTAGAGTGGTTGTTATGACCAGGGCCATCTTGAACAGGGGGTGTAGGGTACCTCCTCCCCCAAGCTGTTATATATGCATTTGAGTTAGCACATTTGTACATTTCATTAGCATTTCAGTAGGCAAGTTTTGAAATATAGTTGGCAAATGTCAAATATTGAGGACCTTTTTTTTGTGTGTGTGTCTCTAGTTGGCAAAAAATAAAGACACTCCCCCTCCTCTCATAAGAGACCTCTTCAGGACAGCCTTGACAACGACCACGCCGAATAAGAGAAGCGAAAAGCAGCAGCATAGCTACAAATATGTCCGACTACTGGTAAACTTTAATGAGGGTCACTAACCTATTTCCTCCCAACAAAAAAATTAATACTAAAACAAATAAATCAAAAAAATTTTTTTTTTATTAATTTGTTTAAAAGTTGTAAACTTGGGGTAGTGGTGTAGTGCGGTAGTGGTGTAGTGTATGCGATAGTGGTGTAGTGGTAGAGCGCTCGCTTCATAAGCGAGAGGTTCTAAGTTTGATTCCCACCACGTCCCTGGTAGTACCGCGCTCAACTTGTTTCTCCGCGCAGCGGCCTTGTTTGTCAAGGTTCGTGTTTTGGAGTTATAGAGTTGAGAGAGGGTGTTATAGTTGAGAGTGGCCTTCTTGGGTTTGGGGAGGTGAATTATTTAAAAAAAAAAACAAAAAAAAACCCCAACTTTAAAAAAAAAAAATAATAGAGGAAAAAAATAAGGGTACAACCCCCCTTGAAACAAATTTAACATGCATGTTCATCGGGACTACACAAATGCTGTCAAGATAAAGTAAAATCAAAGTAAAATCTGAAAGATAAAGTAAAATCAAACTAGTAAATCAAAAAAAAATTCTTTTTTCAAATCCATGCTTTATGCAAGCAGAATTCTATTGGGTCTAGAAATTCTTTTTTTGTTATCTTTTGTAGAAGGAAAAATTACTGTTACGTTTTTAAATTTTTTTTTTATTAATTCAGTGTTCTTATGGGGAAATACAAATTAAATTTTTGTTAACTTAATTAACTTTTTTTGGTCAAATTTTTCTATTTCCTTGTATTGTCATCGAAAATGATTAAGTGTGCAAAATTTGAGCAAAATTGGTTGAGAAAAAAGCTTTCAAAAATTGATTTCAAATTTTGTGGCACACAAACATATATATATATATAGAAAGTAACCTTATATAAAGCATGGAAAAAAAAAAAGAGAATTAAAAAATTGGAGTTCTCCAGTTTTACAATTTTAGGATGTATGGTTATTAAATTGCTGAATTTTTCAGAGCTCAAGCAAGTCTGGAAGTTAGTGAAAAATCCATTGCAAGATTCCGGGACAATCAACTTGTGAAAGTCAAACTAACGTTTGAAAAAAATTACAACTTTATTCTAAAGTCCTATTTTAATTGAATAAATCTTTATTTTTCTAATCTCCCTTTTGTGGTTTGGACACAAACTCAACAAAAAGGAGGTTACTAAGGTGCCCACAACCTATAGTAGAAGATTGAACAGCTCCTTACCATCTTAACACAATACTTGATTGAAAGACATATACAAAGAAAAAAAAACTGGAGAAAAAGCGCGCTCTAACGAACAGTGACTTTTCAAGTCAAGGTTTACACATGCATGAATTACCCATAGCTTATAAATTATGTCCCCTCCCTACCCTCTTCCCTCCCTGCTAAAGTTTCCTTATGGCCACTAACCTGTTTTTGCTCAACCAAAAAAAAAAGAAATAAAAAATCAATTTAGCAGCGCCTATTAGCACTCATGCGGCAGGGAACTTGGCTCTACACTACTGGTATACCAGCATGTTGACTATATTTTCCCCTAATTATAATAGAACTATCCTTAATGATATATGTGAAAAAAAATCCGTTCCTGATGCCCAACCACTAACACTGCCCACATACTGAGTATTACCTGAAGCATTACCCAGAAGTGCCCTCAAACAGACAATAGATTTGAATACGCTACCTATCTCAAAATTTATGTTAAATCAACATGAAATGACTGTTCTCTGAAAAAGTAAATAATACAACTTACATTTTACTTACAAAGTTAAGTATAAAATTAAAAAAAAATAATTGACTTTTATTTGTAATTGTAAATAACAACTTTTTCAAATTACTTCTATGTAAGCTGTTTTTGCTAATTAGTTACTTTTACACGTAAAAGTAATTTGTTGTTATGAAGTAGTTTTATTTTACTTTGTAAAGTAAGTGTTAAATATTATATTTTATATATATATATATATATATATATATATATATATATATATATATATATATATATATATATATATATATATATAAGTTTAAATATTATATTTACGTAAGTTTACTTCATAAATAACTTTTTCTACATATAAAAAGTAAACTACATTTTGATGTAAATTTTTTGCATAACTATAACCAAAATTACTTTTCAAAGTAATTTACTTAACAACATTTACCATTAAAAGTAAGTTACATTTACAAGTAAAAGTAAAAATACAAATTACTTTTACTTGTAAAAGTAAATTACTTTTTCAAGAAACAGTTATTTATTTAAAAAATTTAACTTAAGTAATTAAGTTTTAGATGTTATATAATTTATTTCAGGATAAAAAGACAACTTAACTACTCAATCTAGACCCAAATTTGGAACATATTTGGAATATATTTTGAAATTACAATATTGAAACTTGTGCTTTACAACTTGAAAAACAACTCAGACTGAAACTTTATAACTGTTTTAAAATGTTAATAAACTTGCTAAAATAAAGACAACTTAAAAAAAACTTTCTATAAACAACTTTAACTAGCTTTTATATATTTAAATCCCTTTGCAAAGGTTTTTGCAAAGGTTTGACATTACAAAAATCCCTTTGCAAAGGTTTTTGCAAAGGTTTGACATTACAAAAATCCCTTTGCAAAGGTTTTTGCAAAGGTTTGACATTACAAAAAACCCTTTGCAAAGGTTTGACATTACAAAAATCCCTTTGCAAAGGTTTTTGCAAAGGTTTGACATTACAAAAAAGATGCACCTCTTAAGTTAAAAGAACAAATAAAAAATGGCAAAATTGCTGATCTTGCGATCTAACATCCACAGTTCATCACCAAATTTCAAAAATAATTATGTGAACTAAGCAAATAAGGTAAACACAACTACATACTTTATAATATATCCATCAGATTGTGTCACTCCCATTTATAGAATAATCAAGGCTCACAACCCCCCCAAAAAATTACACAATGGGTATATTTCTTGTAGACAACAATTAATAGACATTTCATTAAGCATGTGCTATTTATTATATAAAAATAAAATTTAAATAATACGGGGGTACGTTAAGTTTATTTTTAATGGTAGTTATTTATCAGTATTCTAAATTTTGTTTTAATGGTAGTTATCAGGATTTTAAATTTCAAAGTGTACAAAATATATTAGGACAGTTAAAATACCTGGATTGCTATCAATTTGCATAGAAAATCGAGTGTTTGAGTGATCTACTCTTTTTGTGCTAATTAAATTCAACAAAAAATTATTAATATATATAATTATAATAATATATAATTAATTCTAAAAAGAGAAATACAAAAATAGTAAAAAAAAAACCAACTTGTAATCTTTTTCCCAAAATTTAACTGGTCTCATATATGATGTGATAAAAATAGCACTCCCCAAAAAAGGATTTAATGGAGCAGAAAAAAATGTTGAAACAATACTTTGCACAAACAGCATACCACAATCTGAATATATCCAAAGTTAAAAAAAATAATTGTGAAGCATATTTTTAATAAAAACTTATAAATATTTTTTTTTAATAAATTGAAAAGATACGAGGTACACTAAATGGCTGAGCAAAAGCATGAAACGCAGAACCCCAAGCCATCTGCCAGGGTGCAGTGTATGTCAAAATAAACTTAAATTTCAGGTGTAACTCCAACATCTAAAGTATTACTTTATTAGAAAAAATCATAAAAAAAGGTAAAAAAAGTACCAATAATAACAAAAAAAGTACCAATTATTATTGGTACTTTTTTTGTTATTATTGGTTATGTTGTATTTGGAAACATTTTTTTTTGTCTCTTATCATTCAAAGTTAAATAAGTACATTAATTGACCAATACAAAATAAAAAAATCAAAATAAAAAAACAAAAAAGAATAAAAAGCGACTTAAATTTTTCAGAATATAATATTAAAAAACTAAAAAGAAAAAGTAAGAACAAGTTAAAAAACAATACTAAAATTAAAATGAAACCTTTTCAACAAAGATTGCCATTATAAAATAATCAATCAAAAATGTTTCTGAGTAACCATAGTAATCATAACCAAAAAATAAAACTGTCCAAATCAAAACAATATGCTGATGAACAGTATTGGAAAATGCTGATCGCAGAAGCTTCATACTGGTTATAGTTATTATTGCTGATGCCAATCTAAGACGTGTAAAAACCAATAATAAAACAGAAGAAAATCACTACAACTGTATAACAATTACAATGATGAACATTATTTTATAATATAATAATACGAACAATCATTACATTGAACCAAATTTGTCAGCAAGTTCATCAGCAAAAATTGTCATTGCACTCATGCATATCAAGGGATAAAGAATATTTTTTTCAATTATGACAAACCAGACATAAACTTTTTCAAACCACATTATTCTTGAATGTTCTAAAAAATTTTGTAATTACAACAATATGATATCTTTTGATGTATTTTTTACTTTTTGATCAATCAAATATCTTGATCAGATAATATCAACATCAAATATCTCAAGAAGATAAATAAAACCAAGATTAAAAAATATCACATAAGTCAATATGCATAATCATCAATCATACTTGCATGAATATCAATAATAATGCATAATTATCAATATTACTTTCATAAATATCAAAGTAACAATGCAAAATATCAAAATAACAATACAAAGTTATCAAACAAATTGCATAAATATTAGTAACTATGCATAACTATTAATATCAGTTGCATAAATATCAATAATGGAAAATATTAATTGCATACATATTAACTATAAAGTGTAACTATTTACAATTACAAAAAGAATATAAAAACCTTGGCATTCAAACAAGCTGTATTCATAAGACTTCAAGACTGGTGATGATAAAATAAGCCACGGTAACTGCTTACGCAATTGTGGCAATAAGTAATGTAAAAGAATTCCCAATCCGCCAGTAATGGCATACAAGAAATAGATTAAATTCTGAAAATAAGTTTGTGGCTGTTTATAATAAGTTAAACTTTAATAACGTAATTAACTAATATAATAATAAAATTTTAAACTGAAAACAATTATCAAATTAAATAATTTCATAAATATATATATATATATATATATATATATATATATATATATATATATATATATATTATATATATATATATATATATATATATATATATATATATATATATATATATATATATATATATATATATATATATATATATATATATATATATATATATATATATATATATATACTTGAACCAGATTTAAAGTAATCTGATAAAAAAAAAGAAACTAGTTCTATCTCTCCTCCAGTCCTCTAATATTATCTATTACACTCTGACACTACCTCATTTATTTCAATACTATATATCTCTCGTTTAACTACAAACCACTTAATTTGGCTATAGCAATAAATAATTTCACTGTTTTATAATTAGAAAGAAAAAAACCAGCAAGTTTCAGCTTACATTCAATGATGTAAACACAGTAGATAAATGAACAGCAAACACAATAAAAATGACCAAAAAACATGCAATTGAATCGTGAGTAAGTCGTGTGGTCTATAAAATGCAAAAATAATTTTGAATTTTCAAACTTCATAAATTCAATTATAAATAATAAAAATTTTATAAATAATAAAAATTTTATAAATTTTAAAATTTTATAAATTTTATAAAAAATAAAAATTTTATAAATAATAAAAATTATTAATTTCAAAAAAAAGTTTTGCTGTAAAAAAACTTTAAAGAAAACTATTAATGACACTCAATAAAAAAATGACAATAAAGTAGAAACAGATTGTTTATATATTCAAAATAAAAGATACCACAGTATGCATCAATTTTTCAGGCAATGGATCATAAGTTTCAAGAGGATTGTTTGGTTCTTCTTTGAGACAAATTTTTTTTTTCAATAATTTTCTGAAATACAGAGTTACTTAGTCATTATCACTTTTATTTTATTTCAAAAATAATGATAAATTAATGTGAAATAAATTACTTTATAATTGCAACACTGTCACATAATATGATGTCACACAATATGATGGACACTATAACTGAACACAGTAGCATAGCGAAGTGGGGGCCAAAGGGGAAATTTCCCCAGGCATAAAGATTTAATTGGGCACAAAATTATTAAATTATCTTTACTTTTTCTGTTAAAAAAAAATAAAACAATATAATATATGATTTTAGTTTTTTTAACAGAAAAATTTAAAAAATATTACGTTCATATCTAAGTATATAAAACAATAATTGCTGCTTGAACTTTTAAAAAATTTTAGAAGTTCTTTTATTCTCTAGAAAAGAACGAAACTGCAACTTAATGGTTTTTTTGTAATTAAAATGCTTATTGCGCGATTTGTTTTATTATAAAAATCGCACGTTCTGTATTTTATAAAATTTTTATAAAAGTATTGTAAAAGTTATTATAAAAGATATTAACTAATTTTTAAATTTCTTCAATTATCCAATTATATAAATCTTCAGCAGTTCCAACGATAACTCATGGTCTGGAACTCTGTGAAAATAGAGAGTAACAATGCAAAGACTTGATAAAATTGGAGGAAATGTAGTTAAGTCTTTTTTTAATGTATCCAAGTATAGCAAAAACTATATAAAGTCTCTATTTAAAGTTCAGGAGATATCAACGTACATATAACAAAATAAAATAAACCTATTTATCCATCTATTAAATAATAAAGTAACTTTTGAAATCATCAATTCCCACCTTAACTATTGTTTAGTGAAATATTCATTTTTAGATGGTATAAAGGAATTATGTAAGATCCATAAATATGAAAAGCTTAATTCAGGTTAAGAAGAAAGTCAAAATTAAAATTTCAGAAAGTATAATTTCTGAAGATACTTATCAAATTCTAGTTAAAAATAAAATCACAGTATGGTACAACATTGTATTTTCTTTCATTGACACAGTTATTATATATATATATATATATATATATATATATATATATATATATATATATATATATATATATATATATATATATATATATATATATATACATATATATATATACATATATATATACATATATACATATATATATATATATATATATATATATATATATATATATATATTATATATATATATATATATATATATATATATATATATATATATATATATATATTAGGGTATATGTCAACCTGGTACTCAAATGAAGCGAAATTATACAAAAATTTCAAAAATAAATAAAAATAATATTCTTTTTGAAAAAATTTTAACTTTTTAAAAAATTTTTAAACAAAATTATCATAAAAAATGCATTTTTTTCATTTTTTGTTAAAAAACGCAATTTTTAATGTAATAAAACCATAAATAACAATTTTTTTTGGAAGTAAATATTATTTTTGAAATTTTTATATAATTTTGCTTTATATGAATACCAGGTTGACATATTTTTGAAAAACTTTTTTTATGAAAATGTTAGGGACCCATTAAGTATTAGAAGCTCTTGGGGAACCCCTTAAAATATTTTTTATTCAAAAAAATTTTTAACCTAGTATTTTTGTATGAGATAGAACACATTTAGGGGGTGAGAGCAGATTATTTTCAAAAATGTTGTTTTTTGGGACACCCTAATATATATATATACTGCAAAACACAAGACTTAATGGCAGTGGATACAAAAACATACAAGAAAAACTCCTTAATGGGATTAAATGGGTGCAACTTTTATTTTTGGCCCAGGGTTCAAAATTCCTTGCTACACCACTGACTTATCACTAAAACTGCACAATGAATCCAAAAAACAAACAATGAAGATTGAACAATAAATCCAGATTTAACAGAAAGCACAATATTTTACAATGAAGTCATATATGTATATATACACAAAAAAGATTGCACAATATTCTTTGTGTATATTTATAGATATGACTATATGAATGATACAATAAGGTTTCAAAATAGCAACAAAAATTTTTCCACTCTGTTACAAGACATTTAGAAAGTCAAAAACAAATGCTCTGATCATGTTCACCAATTTACAAAGATAAATTAGTTGAGTTTGAAGCACTTGAAAACAAGCTTGGAATCAACGTAAGACTAAAAATTATAGTGTTACTAACTACAGCCTGCAAAATTTAAAACGGCATTTGGCAATGCCAAATTATCTGAATTGCTCATTCTTCTTCGTTATGCCACACAAAAAAAAATGAGCTGAAACACTCATTCTTGTTTGTTATGCCATGCAATTCCTGCATTGTTAACATACTTTGCCTAAAGTATGCCACAAGTCACCTTTATGCAGCCCAATCTATTTTCACAACTTTTAGAAGTTTCAAACTAGCTCTAATTGCTATCTGTAGTATGTGAGCAAAACGGTGCTAGTCCTGTTACTCATCAAGAAACTCCATTGATAAAATTATAATTGAGTCGCTATTATGGACTGTAGCAGCATTTTTCTGAACAGGAATCTGAAACTCATCAGCAGCATCATGAAAATAAATAATAATAATTTCTCCAATGTTCCATTTGGAACACTTCGAGTCTGCAAGATTATGGATTCCAGCTACCACTCCATGTTTACCCAATGCAATGTTTTTACCCAATACACACATTACACAATGTTTTGATTACTAGTTTACATGTCAGTTGTAAAAGTTACAAACTGCACCTTCCCTGGATTTGCGGTAGTGGTGTAGTGGTAGAGCGCTTGCTTCATAAGGGAGAGGTTCCGAGTTCGATCCCCACCACGTCCCTGGTATTACCGCGCTCAACTTGTTTCTCCGCGCAGTGGCCTTGTTCGTTAAGGTTCGTGTTTCGGAGTTATAGAGTTGAGAGAAGGTTATAACCACAATTAAGTAGCCTCCTCATCTGTAGTGGCCTTCTGGGCCTTGGGGAGGTGAAAAAAAACAAAAAAAAAAACAAAAAAAAAATTTAGTTTTAGTAACTTGACTGCTGGTCATATCTTTTTGATATGAAATTGTTTTTTGTTTTTTGTATATTATCTTTTTGTTCAACTTAAATGTTTGTATTTATATGATTCCAAATAAATTTCCACAAAATGGAATCAAAACAACAAATAAACTTTTTAAAACATGTCAATAGACTTAATGCACATTGTAATTAAACTAGACACAGACTGTTATTAAACAATACTATATATAGTTTAGCTATGAATTAAAAATATAAAAATATAAAAGTGAACAAGATTCACAAAAATATTTATAAAAATTATCTAGCTATTTAGTCTATGTTCAATATTGTAACTTGTTACATATAGTAGGTTATGCTACATATAGTAGATTGTTATACATAGTACCTTATGCTACATAGTTTATGACTAGGCAACTCATTCTATTATCTCCTAATGAGGGTACAGCTCTAAAACTCAGTTTTATGGTTCTAAGGCCGGCTGGTAGTCAGGTTTCCTGAACTCTGTGGTAGCTCTCAGAGAGGCTGATTCCATCAACAGCTCAAAAATATCAAAAAATTAACAGTGCCATGTTGGGCATGGATGGTGTCCCTGTTAGTACTTTTAATGTGCATTGCCAAGGCCACATTTGGAGCACTTGGTTACGGCTTAGAGTTTATTAATAGTAATGAGGCAATTTCTTGGGCTATTAAACAGTGTACTGAGTACTATCTATGCTTTGTTCTGTCAAGTTCTTTATGTCAAGTTCTTTAGTTTTGTTATGTCAAGTTCTTTAACAAATTTAAAAATGAATAAAGTACCAAAAACTATAAAACACAAAAAACCATTGTCATCACCAAGTTCTCCAAACCTATCATTCACTAATATTTGTGGTCTTCGAAGTAACTTTTCTTCTGTTGAGTCTTATCTCTTGTAAAGTTCACCAGACCTACTTGTTCTTTGGAGACTAATTTGAGTTCTTTGGAGACTAATTTGAGTCTTATCTTGTGATCTTAGTGTTGATGGTTATCTTCCTTTAATTTGTAAAGACTCCAATAGTTACATGCTTGGTCTGGGCATTTACATACGTAACAATTCACCCATTTGTCGGGAAACTAAGTTTGAATCCCTAGACTATTCTTTTATGTGCTTTTGTTTAGCACCACTTCACTCTTTCGCCTTTCTCTTTGTTCTATATCGCTCTCCTTCATCTCTAAACTGCACTCTTTTTGATGTTATTTTTGATCATATTGACCAAGCCCTCTCTCTTTATTCATCAGCTAACATTGTTGTTGTCGGTGGCTTTAATGCTCATCACACTGAATGGCTTGGCTCTAGTGTCAGTGACTCTGCAGGCATTAAAGCCCACAACTTTTGCCCTTCTCAATCCCTAACTCAAGTAGTCAACTTTCCAACTCGCTTTACAGACAACGCGAATCATTTACCATCTCTACACAACTTATGTCTTATTTCTGATCCTAGTCAATGCTCAGTTTCTCCACATTCACTCTTAGGTGCTTCTAATCATAGTTTGATCTCTCTAAAATTATTACCTCATTCTTCTTCATCATCTGAATCCCCCTACCATCGTACCTCTTACAACTACCTTAAAGCTGACTTCGACTCTTTCTGTGATTTTCTTCATGATGGCCCTTGGGTAGAAACCTTTCATCTTCCTGTTGACAAATGTGCTTCTTATATAACTTAATGGATTCAGGCTGGCATGGAGTCTTTTATTCCGTTTCGATGAGTCCAGGTCAAGCTTCACTCTTCTCCATGGTTTTCTTCACATTGTGCTGCTGAAATTACCAATCGAAACCATTATTTCCATATCTATCAGCAAAACAATTCTCCAGAAAACAGACGTCTGTTTATTACTGCTAGAAACCATTGTAAAAAGGTTTTGTCTAAGACCAAAGCCTGCTATTCTCAAGTCATGAAATCTTGTATTTCATCACAAAAATTAGGCTCTCGTGACTTCTGGAGAATCTTTATTAGTATCAATAATAAGGGCAAGTCTGTAATTCCACCTCTCTTGTATGGTTCAGACTTTATCACCTCACCTAAAGACAAAGCTGAACTTTTTGCTAAGAACTTTTCATCAATATCATCTCTTGATTCCACTAGTTGCGTTCTACCTGATATGTCAAACAGGTTAATCCATTGATTGACATTCATATCACTCCAGCTTCTGCATCTAAAGTGATTTCCTGCCTAGACTTTTCTACAGCTTGTGGCCCGGACAACATACCTGTTATAATCTTGCAGAAGTGTTCTCCGGAGCTATCGCCTATACTTTCAAAACTATTCAACAAGTGCTTATCAGAGTCTTTTGCAGCCTTCTGGAGAGCAGCATCTGTTATCCCTATTTTCAAAAATTCTGGAGAGCGATCTGATTCGTCTAACTTCTGTCTCATTATTCTTCTTTTCTCACATCTAAGGTGGCATTGTTCACTAATGATACTACCATTTATTCTTGTCATGATAAGAAGCCAACACTCTCTGATTGCTTGGTGGGGACATTTGAGCTTGAAAAGGATCTCACTTCTGCTACAGCATGGGGCTCACAGTGGCTGGTGAACTTCAATTCAGATAAAACTCAATTTTTTTCAGCCAATTGTTATCGCATTAATTTAGATCTTCCTATATTTATGAACGGTAATGTACTCGATGAGTCATCTACCTTTCTGACCTTTCTTGAAAAACATATATCAAATCTGTTGCAAAATTAGCATCTGCTAAGGTTGCATCTCTTTATTGAGCCCGACACTTTCTTACTTTGGATTCTATTCTCTATCTCTATAAATCTCATATCCCGCCTTGTATGGAATACTGTTGCCATATCTGGGGTGGATCTTCTAATGATGCCCATTCTCTTTTACACAAGGTGCAAAAACGCATTGTAAACATAGTTGGACCTGCTCTTGCAGCCAACCTCCAAACATTATCACACTGTCATATTGTTGCTTCTCTTTCTCTTTTCTACAAATGCTTTAATGGGCACTGCTCTAAAGAGCTAATGTCTCTTGTGCCATCTACTAAAATATATTCTCGCCTTACTCGTCGTTCAATTAAGTCTCATCCTTTTTTTGTGACTGTTCCTAAGTGCTCCAAAAACTCTTATTCGTCTAGTTTTTTTCCTTGAACATCAGTTCTTTGGAATTCGCTTCCTTTATATTGCTGTCCTTATTCATATAACTTGCAATCCTTTAAGTCATCTGTTAATTGTTATCTTGCTTCACAATCTTCATCTTTTCTCTTTCAGTAACTTCCAACTATAATTAGTGGTTGCTTTCAGCCTTGTTGGAAGTGAAGATGTTTAAAAAAAAAATATATATATATATATATATATGTATATAAATATAGTAGATTATGTTACATATACTAGCTTAGCACCTGTTAAAAATTTTACTCATAATTTAATTTCATTTGCACTCATGTTTATAGAATATATATAATTATAGAATGTATATAATTATTGAACATATATAATTATATAGTTTTCTGATTTGTTTGAACTTTATATAAACTTTTGTACAGTTTTACAATTAATCTTGATAATTCTGATCACAACTTTAAAAAATAAAACTTTAGTCAGTCAACTTTAGTTTGATTAGTAACTTTTAAGGTTTTATTATAACTGTTTACACACCAAATTCACCATTTCATTATCAACAACATCTACGCCATCAACATCATCAACATTCTACTTTGACAGTTATATTTGTTTTGTTGTCTATCTACAGTTAAAGCTTTTTTGGGTTTCTTTATCGTGTTAGATATTGTTGTTAAATATTGTTGTTGTTAAATATTGTTGTTTCCAGATATCTCATGCTAATTGTGTGCTTCATTTTGTTATTCCCATTTTTCCATTTATTTCAGATTGATATACAAAAAATTACTACCGCATCAACATTGAAGAGTGAATGGCAACCATTTATCATAAAAGATCTGTATCCACCTCTAACACCTATGATGACTCATAAGGCATACAATTTTTTTATTAAATTTGAGAAATTAAAGACCTCTATTACTTTTACTAATAAAATAATCAACAATTTGTCTAAACATAATATCGCTAAGGTAGTGAAACAGGTACTGAGTAAGGTTCTAAAATTTACCTAGTCTTCTACCTATATCCCCAATAGAGTTTACTTTATATAAATGCATTTCTTATTTCTTTTTGTGAAAAAGTTGATAAAGATTTAACAATTTTACATAATTTTAAGAAACCAAAAAATAAGAATAATTTATCCCATATACTACATCAAGCATTACTTTCATTGGAGATTAATAACAATATTGTTATAAAAAAAGAAGATAAAGGAGGATGTATTTGCATTCTTTATAAAGAAGACTATGAACAGAAAACATTTGAACTTTAAATAGATGAGGGATAGGGGATATTTATTCAACCAATTTATTTCCTAATCAACCTTTACAACAAAAATACAATAATAAAATCAGATCAAAAAAAGATCAAAACGCTTACAATAAAACCTCAGGATTACTTGTTGATCGACTCAAATGATATGATACTGCAACAAGAAGGCCAGTGAAAAAAGAAAACAAAACATTTTGACCTCGTGGTGTACCTTGCGGTGTAAACTAAATAAAAATTGTTAAAAAAAACAAACTGTTAAACTACATCTAAACAATCTTAGTAATAGGTTAACAGAAAGCTATTATTTAAAGCCACATGATTTATTTTAATATTTTATATAAAGCCACATGATTTATTTTAATACTTTTAGAAAAAACGTTTTAAAATATTTAAGCATCTGAATTTTGCTCTTAAAAAATAAAGAACTAAAAAAATTCTATTTTAATACTTATTCAACTTGTTTTTTTCATCTTTTTTTCATAAACTTTCATACTTTTCTGCATTAAATTATAGCTTTTTTCAATTTTTTCTTTCTTTTTTCATCAACACGTTAAATGTTGACTTCCTTTTATATAAAATTATATAAATTAAGAAGGGAGTTGACAAAGTTTATAACAAAGGAGATAGGTAACTATTAATTACAACTGTATTTTTCATAATAAAACAATTTTTTAATCCTAAACAAAGGGTTTAGGCTTCAAACAAAGACAAAAACTTTTATTGATCTATTTATTTTAAGCTTATAAATCTATTTATTTCATAAACAAACCTCTAACGGAAAGTAACAAAAGCATGAAAGAAAAGCAGTAAAAAATATATTTCTGCACATTGAAAAGAATGAAGCTTGCAAGCTTGTGTGAGCTAGAAATAAAAACATATAATAAACACAATTTTAAATTTTTACTTTGAATTTTTTTTTAATTAATAACCATTAATCTTAATCTTATTTTTAATAAAATTTTGTTATAAAATAATATAATATAAAAATAATACAAAATGAAAAAAATTATTATAAACCAAAACATCTACTATTCAAACACTACCACCAAAAACAACTTAATATTACTGCTAAAAAGTTAAAATAAAACTTGCAGCTAACTTAAAAAATAACTTAATATTGTGGAAACAAAAAAATTCACTACTGCCACAGTCATGGACAGGAAAGGCGTGCAATCACACGCTATTCCTGAGCATTTAATTTATTTTTGCCGCAACTTGACCATGGCTTTTTATATTTTTAAAAATGTTTTAAAAATGGGTTGAAATAAAGTAATAAAGTGAGAAACAAATTTTAATGATCGTTTTAAATAAAAAAATTAAATATATATTAATAAAGAATATTTAATAAAATTATATAAAATTTTAAAAATTTGTGCATTTTATGATAGTTTAAATACAATGAAATACTTTATGAATGATTTTATTTTATAACTAATATTATTAAAACATTATAAGAGTTTGCCTAATATTCTAAAAACATAAGGAAAGATAAAAGTTTTAAAGATATTCAACCTTAACGTAATTATAATTATATTAATTTATTACTAGAGTTTCAATTTTTTAGTTTTATTTTAGTTGACTTTTTTTTAGAGCTATGGTTTTAATTTACTCTTTTTTTAACTTCAAAAAAATTATTCATATGTGTGGTCAGGTATTGAGTTTGATCGCACGTCTTTAACTTGCCAATACTACAAAAAAAAGTTTAAATAAAACTTACCACTACCACCAAAAACATGCATATCAAGTTGTTCCAAAATGTGCATTATAAAAGTATTAAATTGTGGAAGCAAGCCTAGTAAGAAGACTAACGGAAATGCCAACAGAAAACCTTAAAAACAATAACAATCAATATAATTTAATTTACATCAGACTCACAGGACCAGATTATCTATATTGTAGAAGAGACATTACCCTCAACTCTATGAAGAAAAGTAACCTACCAATAAAAATGATTCTTAACTTTTTTTAAAAAGTGGAAATAATTTATTTTTAACTGAAATATCAAACTTTTTTGAGTGCATTTGCACTCAATTGAGTGTATTCACGTCATTTTTTATCAATCATTTCAAATTTTAAACTACTTTAAAATGTTTTAAAAAATAATGCGACTGTTAATAAAATGAATTTCAGTTTAATGTAACATGTCAAAAGTTTAATGTAACATGTCTTTCAAGGTTATCTTAATTTATATGTGCATTTACTTGTTTATATGCGATTCTGCGCATAAAGAACCATGACGTACTATTAAATACGCATGAAATTATAGGAACTGTGAAAACGTCTATTGTCACTGTGAAAAGTTAATGGCCCATTCTCATTTAGGTAACAAAAAAAATTGGAAATGCACTAAAGTAAATGGTATATGTACTTTCTAGGACTTGAATCTAGATTGAATAACAAAATTAAGAAGCAAATGGTTATTGGAAGCAAATGGTCATTGAAAGCAAAATGGTCATTGGAAGCAAATGGTCATTAGAAGCAAATGGTCATTGGATATTACTTAGAATGTTTATTAGAATAAACGGATATTGTCAGAAAAAAAAAAAGAAAAATTAAATTAAAATTAAAAAGATGTATTTTATTAATATTTTAAAGAATGCTTGTATTTTATAACTTGAAACTTCTGACACACTTTCTACGCTTATAAAATTACTTAGATGAAAAATGTATCTGTCATGTAATATTACTGAGCCCATGGTCATAAAACAAGAAACAACGATCATGAAATATATACAAACGTATTGAACACTAAAGAAACAACAATCATGAAATATATACAAACTTATTGAACACTAAAGAAGCTTTTGATAAGCACAGAGCTAATTAAGCAACAACTCTGAGTTATTGTTATACTTAAACTTAAAACTATAAATTAAGCAACAACTCTGAGTTATTGTTATACTTAAACTTAAAACTATAAATTAAGCAACAACTCTGAGTTATTGTTATACTTAAACTTAAAACTATAAATTAAGCAACAACTCTGAGTTATTGTTATACTTAAACTTAAAACTATAAATTAAGCAACAACTCTGAGTTATTGTTATACTTAAACTTAAAACTATAAATTAAGCAACAACTCTGAGTTATTGTTATACTTAAACTTAAAACTATAAATTAAGCAACAACTCTGAGTTATTGTTATACTTAAACTTAAAACTATAAATTAAGCAACAACTCTGAGTTATTGTTATACTTAAACTTAAAACTATAAATTAAGCAACAACTCTGAGTTATTGTTATACTTAAATTTAAAACTATAAATTAAGCAACAACTCTGAGTTATTGTTATACTTAAACTTAAAACTATAAAAATTAATAACTAATTAATTAAATAGCTCTAAATTATTGCTATACTTAAATTTCTAGCAGAATGAGGATTAATACTAAAGTCAAAGCTAATGATAATGCAGGAAGAAGGAAAATATCATACTAGCAACAACTAGCAACAGTTTGTGATCCAATTACTAGCAATAGTTTGTTGATACAATTGTTGATACAATTACTAGCAAAAAAAGTAAGCATAAAAATTGTATAAAAAGTGAGGTTAATAAAACAGTTTTGGTTGAATATATTTGACAATTGTATTTGATTGATTGTATTTGATATCTATTTAACAAAGTGATACAACTGTTATTCAACAAATATGTTGGTCAATTGGATAATATAGATATTAATATCAACATGAGTTTTTGTTGAGAGTTTGTCTCCAATTAAACGGAGACAGTGCTGTTGTGAAAACTATCGATTTCTATTTTAACCAAACATAGTTAGCATGGCCAAGAAATTAGTATTAAAATATGTATGGCTTTAAAGCTTTTAACTGAAGACCAGAATACAATTTAAATCACAAATCTCTCCTAATATTGTTAATAGATTTTTACAGAAAATAAAAACAGGAAAAAAAGCTCATCAAATATTTTCAGATAATTTTTTTTTTGAAGGAATTAAATATATTAAATGTCAGATATAAAATAATTGCTTGATTGTAGATGTTTTTTTTGCCTTTTAACTATAAAACAGATACAAAACCCTTTTTTTTGTTGTTGTTGAAATAAATAAAAATATATACATTATATAAATTTAGAGAACAAATTTTTTACAAAAATTGTTTAAAATATAGACATTTCTATTTAATAGATATTGTGCCTACAATATTTACGCTGTGCCCCAGACCAATGAAATGGTTAATCTGGCCCTGCACACTAAAATAATAATACATAAAACAAAAATAGGTAAAATTTATTAAAACCTAATAATAGGTCACGAGAAAACTCCAATGTAGTCTTTGAGTATAATGACATATGGTATAAAGTAATAGAGTTTGGACTAAATATAGAAGCTTCATCAGCCACGATAATAAGAATAGCAACAAGACAAAAATAAATTGCACGATTAAAAGCAATGGCAGCATTGTGACCCTAAAAACAAACATAAATACAAACATATATTTATGAATTATGTACTACTATACTTGATTAAAAAAAAAAAATTATTTTATTTTAATAAATTATAACAAATTATTTGTAATAATTTCTTTACAATTATTAGGGTGATTCATATTTTATTGATTTTTGAAATTGAATTTTCATCTTCATTTAAAAATTGACCATTTATATGAAAATAAATTTGAGCCAAAAAAAAAAAGTATTATTGATAATTTTAAGGGTCCCCACTAGCCCGATTTTGGGCCAAATAAAAAATAAAAGTGTTTCAAATATAAAAATAGTATTTTTTAATTTATTATATGAATTATCTTTAATCTTTTAGATGATATAGATTGGCTTGAATATTTATCACAGAAAAGAAACATATGAAAATTGAAAAATAAGTCTACAATATCTTAAAAAATTAGTTAAAAAGTTTTTTGCTTAAAAAAAGGTATTTTATTACTTGTGTATGGAAAATATTTTTTGATTTCTTGATAAACTGTTTCCAGACATGGAAAAAACTCTAACCTGGATATTTTTTATAACAGTTTTAAATGAGGTCTTATATATGTCTTTGATCATTGGGGGTAAGCTGATCCAGACACTTACCTTACTAGTGTAATAACAGTTCTTCAATTATTACTTTTTTGTTGTTTTTTTAAGATAAAAAGACTCTTAGTGAATTAACTTATATATATATATATATATATATATATATATATATATATATATATATATATATATATATATATATATATATATATATATATATATATATCAACTTATTTATATATATATATATATATCAACTTATTTATATATATATATATATCAACTTGTTTCTCCTCGCAGCGGCCTTGTTCGTCAAGTTTCGTGTTTCGGAGTTATAGAGTTGAGAGAGGGTCATAACCACAATTAAGTAGCCTCCTCGTCTGTAGTGGCCTTCTGGGCCTTGGGGAGGTGAATTAACAAAAAAAAAAAAAAAAAAAACTACAATGTGGTTAAAGACGTTATTGTTAGTTTTGTTGCCTCAAGATCAGTATATATATAAAAGATCTTTAAGATCAGCAAATATATGAAAAATCTTTAACATCAGTAAATAAATGGAAGATCTTTAAGATCAGAAATTATATGGAAGATCTTCAACTTTAAATGATTCTCATTGTATTATCGTCCAAAATTTTTTGTTAAAAAGGAAAAAAATGAAAGATTAAATATTACTAAATACTACAAAACTATATTTAAAATTTAATATTTCATTAATAAATAAGCTGTGTCATTTAGAGATTAGATTCTTTAATTTGCTTCATATGTTAACTGCAAATCTTCCTTAGGCTTTGTCTCATGATGATTTTCTCTCCTTTAATGAATACCAAGCAGTAGTTCAAAATTTGAAACAACTTCAATAGATTTCAGAAATACCATTCACCACTGCAAAGTTGGTGACAAAATTGGGGAAAATCTCAAACTTCTCAACATAACTTGCATAGTGGTATCCGGTTATTCAACCAAAGTTTATCATTTAGTTTAGTAAGGTTTAATAAACTTAACAAGAGTTTTCCCCCACTAATTCTGTAAGACTTGGTGTTTTCTAGCTTAAATTTAAGAGCTTTTAACATTTTTAAATTCTTTGAATGCTTGAATAATTAAAAAACTGGTTTTAAAAAGAGCATTTTTGCAACATCTTCTCTCACTTCTCTCTCTTAATCTAGGGGAGCAATTGGAACCAATGTTTTATCAATATGCCATAAATGTAATTCAACTGAAACCATGTTGGCATCAATTTCCTTTAGAAATGCTAAAAAGTTTTGAAATGCTGAACATATTATTTTAAGTATTCCTTTTGTAATTTAATAATTTTGTAATTTGCTAATAGGTTTTTATATCTTGGAAAGATGCAGCGTAAGAAAGAAGTTTTTAAAAACAAGAAAGAAACAAAAGATTGAAATAAATTGTGCCATTGCCTGCGCTTCTTTTTTTTGTCATCTTATAAGAAAGCTGCAAACTCAAAATCTGAATCTAGAGATATTAGATAGCCTTGGACATAAAATGAGACACGCACTCAGGAGCTTGAATTTAAAAAATTCTTTAAGGAAATAAGTACATAAGAGTCAATTAAAAAACTCTTTAAGGAAATAGGTACAAAAGAGATTTCAATATCGCTTTGTAATCTCCTCTGGGAAAAATGGTTTCCTTAGGAGCAATCCTGCTAAATTTTACAGTATTGAGTACACGGATTTCTAAGAAAATGTTAGCAGTAGATTGGGTATCATATTGAACAAACTTTGAAGAGTCAATCCTACTTTAAATGTTATTCCAGTTTATTTGGAACTGTTTGAACTTTAAGTTTTTTGGAGATCAAGTTTTTTCAACTCTATGTTTTTAATAGAAGTGTTTGATTATTTCATAACTCATAAAGTAAAATTGAGTTTTGTGTATGACTAAACTAGTCATTTAACTAAAGAATCATATTAAGTTTGTCAAGTACCATACAATGATCAATAGCTGGAACGCCAAGTCTTATTTCCCAATCAATATTTACTAAGACTTAAGTAGAGAGATTTTTTTTTTAAACATCTACGCTTCCAACAAGGCTGCAAGCAACCATGAATTAGAGTTGGAAGTTACTGGAAGATGAAGATTGTAGAGCAAGATACGATTAACAGACGACTTAAGGGATTGCAAAATATATGAATCAGGACAGCAATATGAAGGAAGCAAATTCCAAAGAACTGATGTTCGAGGAAAAAAACTAGACAAATTAGTGTTTTTGGAGCACTTAGGAGCAGTCACAGAAAAAGGATGAGACTTAATTGAATGATGAGAAATGCAAGAATGAATTTTAGTAGATGGCACAAGAGACACTAGCTCTTTAGAGCAGTGCCCATTATAGCATTTGTAGAAAAGAGAAAGAGATGCAACATTATGACGATGTGATAATGTTTGGAGGTTGGCTGCAAGTGCAGGTCCAACTATGCTTACAATGCGTTTTTGCACCTTGTCTAAAAGAGAACGGGCATCATTAGAAGATATACCCCAGGTATGGCAACAGTATTCCATACAAGGCCGGATTTGAGATTTATAGAGATAGAGAATAGAATCCAAAGGCAGAAAGTGTCGAGCTCAATAAAGAGATGCAACCTTAGCAGATGCTAATTTTGCAACGGATTTGATATATGGTTTCCAAGAAAGATCGGATGTAAGAGTTAATCCTAGAAGTTGAAGGGTAGATGACTCATCGAGTTCATTACCGTTCATAATTATAGGAAGATCTAAATTAATGCAATAACAATTGGCTGAAAAAAATTGTGTTTTATCTGAATTGAAGTTCACCAGCCACTGTGAGCCCCATGCTGTAGCAGAAAAGAGATCTTTTTCAAGCTCAAATGCCCCCTCTAAGCAGGCAGAGAGCATTGGCTTCTTATCATGACAAGAATAAATGGTAGTATCATCAGCGAACAATGATACCTTAGATGTGAGAGTATCTGGAAGATCATTAATGTAAATTAAAAAGAGTATAGGGCCAAGGATTGAACCTTGAGGAACCCCTGAAGTTACAGAATAAGAGGAAGGAAGGAAAGGAAGGATTCAATGTTCTTAAATATGTTACCAGTTACACTGTAGGAAGAAAGCTTATGGAGCAGACCAGCATGCCAAACTTTATCGAAAGCTTTAGAAATGTCAAGAGCCATGGCCTTAACAAAACTATTGGGGTAACCTGGATAGGTTACCCCAATGAACAAAGACTTTATTTAAAATTTAATTTGCACTATTATAAAAACTTCCCAGACTATAGTTTTTTCCGTGTCTGGAAGCAGTTTATTAGAAAATCAAAACACCAAATAGTATAACACCTTTTTGTTGCCAAAAATCTCAGTTTTTCTGAAGATTCTGTAGAGTTATCTATTCATTTTTATAACATCTTCTTTTTCTGTAAATAATATTTAAGCCAATATATACTATTTAAAAGAATAAAAAAACTTATAGAACAAATTTTAAGGTCAAGAATTAATTTTTTTGTCTTAAACTCATTTTTACATAAATGGTCAATTTTTAAATCAAGGTGCAAGTTCAATTTTAAAAATCGATAAAATATGAATCACCCTAACTACCAAGAAAACTAAAAAAAATAAATAATAAACATTAATAAATAATGTTTAATAAAAATAGTTGTAAAAATATTTAATTAAACTTAATAAATATCTAATTTAAAAAATCTTATTAAAAAATACTGCTAGTAAAATTTATCTTATATTTCTATCATCTGATGATCTCAATTCTATCATCTAATTATCCTAATTCTTAATCTAATATATTTCATTTTATAACCCTAAAATTTCATAGTTCTATCACGTTATAATCCTAATATTAAAGACGTTCTAATACCATATTAATCTTGTCTTACAACTTAACTCCCTTAAAATATAGTTGCCTATATTGAAAATAGCATGTCTATGTTGCTATGAAAACCTTATAGTAAATAGAATAACTATATTAAAACTCACATGAACAGGTGATGCAGAGTCTGGTTGAACACTCTAAAGTAAAAATTAAATAACTTTAAACAACTTATCATACCTTTTTTTTTCTTCTATTGAAACTTTTTAGTCACACCTTCAATAACAAAAATTGGCACTTTGTAATCACAAAACAAATAACAAACAGTCAAAAGTATTTTAGTCATACCTTCAATAACGAAAATTGACACTTCGCAATTACAAAACAAATAACAAACAGCCAAAAGTCATAGAAGTAGTTTCTAGTGATAAGAAGATAACCAAGAGCAGCAACAAGTGTTGCAAGCAATACTGATGTAGTTATTTGCATTAGGTTTTTATTTCTAAAATTCAACATATTTATTTTAACCATGCATAGTACTTAATTGAAAGTTTATTAAAATAATAAACAGTGCTAAAAAAATGGTCAAAAAAATGAACCTGTCAAATATTGCAAGAAGTTGTAGACGGTCAAACGAAACTTTTAAAGAAAAATTTCCAATAACAGGTAACATATAGTACTTGTTCATCTGCGGTTTTGTTATATCAGTTTTTACACTTGGTAATCCTGCATGAAGCTGTGAACGAAAACCTTCCCATGAATAAGTCACATCAGGAAGTATATCAGGAAGTGCACAAGAAGTGGTTGCACCATTTTCAGAAGCTTCAATTGTTGTTAAAGGCTGGATACTTTCTAAAACCCTACAATATGAGTAAAACTTTTTATTACTATGAAATTATTAAGAAATATTGCTAAAATTAATAATCATTCAGTTGAAATTTAAAGAAACTTTTTTGCTAAAAATTATTGGAATATATTAATTGTTTAATTTATCCATTTTTACTAAACAAAATCTGGATTAAAACACTTTTTTTGGATTAGTATGTAATACATATTAACCTTCTTGATTTAAAGTGTTTTATTTAATCCTGATTTTTTTAAATAATAATGGATGAATTAAACAACTATTATTCTGATAATATTCAGATAATTTTTAGCAAAAAAATTCCTTTAAATTTCATTTCATTTGTTTGTGTGTATTTAAAGCACTTTTAGTTACATCATAAATTGTATGAGGTTATTAAAATTGCTTTAAATATTATGTAATTAAAAGTACTTTAAATACACACAAAAAAATGAATATATATTTAGAGCAAAAGTAATAATAAATACATACTACATAATATATAGAAAACACATGCACGCACACATACAGATTAATATATATATATCCTTATATCGTAGTCGAAAGAAACTTTTATGGTAAAAAAAGTTTCTTTGAACAACATTTAAGCAACTTCAACAACTAAAATAATGCGGAAATAAATTAAGCTTTATTGTTTTTTAAAAAACTGCAATAGTAATAACTAGGAAGTTATTTTAATAGTGTTTTTGTTTTTTTGAAACATATTTTTAAAACATGCGCGGAGTGTTGCTACATCGACTATCTTTTAGCCTGCTGCTACAAGGAAGTGCCACTACATCGACTGAGGGTTTGGTTTGGGTAAGCAATCTATATATAAAGAAAAAAAACTTTATTCAAATTATTGAACTTTTTTTTGTCTGATTTATTAGTGTTCTCTTTAAACCTACAGTTTATTGAAGAAACTTTTCGACTACCATGCAAAACTATATATGTATATAAATATATATATAAATATATATATATATATATATATATATATATATACAAATATATATATATATATATATATATATATATATATACAAATATATATATATATACAAATATATATATATATATATATATATATATATATATATATATATATATATATATTATATATATAAAACACCTAATGAAATATATATATATATATATATATAAAACACCTAATGAAAAATCAAACCGCCAAACCTCTCCGAAATTTGTGCAACACCAGTAATTTTAGAAAAAAAAAGGATACAAAGAAAAACATACTGAAAGTACAAAATAAACATAATAGATATCAAAAAAAGATTTAATATATAAAGATAAAAAAAAAAAGTAAAATGGAAGAATCACATATAAAAATTGTTAACTACTTTATAATATACAATTATAACTACATCATAATAATAAATATAAATAACAATAATAATTGATGGTAATTAAAAGATAAAGTGTAGTAGATAATAAAACGATAGATAAGAGTACATTGCTGTATTTGATGAGCAAATATAGAGGTAACTATATTGTTACAGACTGTATCTATATTTGTACAAACCAAAAGTAAAGAGGAAAACCAATGAAGAATTAAGCTCACAGAGAACTATAAATAATAAAAAGTGATTACATCAAACAAAAATAGCAGTACACTAGTAGCAGTAGCTGACAAGTGTGTAAGTGAAAAAAAATTATTGTCAAGAAAAATAATATTGTTAATGAAGACTTTAAAAGTGTTACTATAACAAAATGACTATGTGATGAAAATACTGTGGAAACATATGGATGAAAAATCTTAGCAATCTAATTGATTAGAAATATGTTGCACGAAATTTTATAATTTAATTGTATATTTAGAACTCAATACCTAAGTTGATTTCAGTAGAAACGTTATAATAGCATAGCAAATGATAGCACATAATAACCAAAAGAAGAATCCATAAAATATATAATGAGTTAGGTAATTAGTAGTAGATTTAATTACCTAAATTATTTTGAAAGTAATTAATTTAAGGTGAAACAAAAAATAAATGAAACGATAATAGAGAATGTTTATGGTGTTCAGGTGTTCAGGTGTGGTGCATTGTCTAGTTCCACATAGCCATCTATTATGGTCTCATTATGTTTTCATCCACTTCAAGATCTGGTGAATAAAAAGCCAAACTAACTCATTTCTTATGCCTGTAGGCTAGCATCTCAGACCCAGACATAAGACTACAGAGCAGATTTCAGTTAACCTTAAGTCACCATTAGTCACAGGGTTTCACTCTTATTTGAAAGAGATGGGAAGCTGTACTGGTGTGGCATGATATGCTACGAAATGAGTAATTTAACATAATATACACAAGCACTACTCTCTTTTTCAATAAATTAAGCTAAAGATAGTTATGTGGCAAAGCGTGTGCAGTTTCTTAACTTCTTGAACTTTGTGACCATCAAGTAGTGTTGAGTAGGCTACCAGAAAATTTTCACAAAAATATAAACTTTTTAAAAAGTGTAGATAAAATTATAAAATCGTTTAAAAATTACTTAAAATTTTAAAATATAAAAATTAAAAAATAAGTTTATGAGAGTAAATGAAATTAGGTTTTTGAAATATTAAGGTTTATATTTAAACACTTTAAAAACTAATATATATTTAAATATCTTTGTAAATACTTTCAATATTAATTAAAAAATATCTATTAAACCTTGTTCTTTCCTGTTGTTTTGCTCTTTCTCTCAAACTTGCTCTAAACCAAAATTGATTTAAGTTAAAAAAGTTTGCCATGGCAACAATATTAAACAAACAAGACATTTTTTACGGTAAAGAACAGATATAAGAGTAATGAAGCAACAAGAGTAGAAGGCACATATATGCTTATAAGAATTAAAAAATGTGATTATAAAAATTGATCTTTGCTTGTTAAAACAATGATTAACCATTTTCATAAATAATATATTAAATTAATTATTGAAAAATTTATTATACATTGCTAAGTACATACAATTGTATTATAGTATAAAGTTTAAAGAATGAAACACATCAAAACACAGTAAAGTGAAACTTACACATTTAACACTCATCTTACGAAACTAGTCAAAAGTACACAAATATATATGATGGATCTATTTATAAAAAGGTAAATCATTTCTTTTTAAAAAAAATAAAATTTGGAGCACCTAATGTGTCCTTTGTATCAGCAGCTTGAAGATGTAAGCAGTTTTAATAGACATTTGAAATTATCAAAAATCATACAGATCTTTAAAAAACGAAATAATCTCTGCTTTTAAAAAAAATATTTCATCATGTGCAATACTTCTGAAAGATTTATTTGTTGGTCTTTATGGTGGTTGTGAAGTCTGAATTTGAATGCATTTACACAAAAGTGTCTGATGTGATAACAACCAATTTTAACTTTTTTAACACAATTAGAAAATTTTAACTTTAAAAAAAAGTAAAAAATAAAAAAATAAAAAATACAACAATACATTGATAAAGTAAAACAAAAACAAAAAAACAAACAATATTATCATTACTGTATAGGAGATGATGGCCCATCAGTGGGTAAGTCTTCAGTTGAAAAAATTTCTTGTAATCCACCACTTGCAGTGTCATCTCCAAATGTATAGGAATACCAATTACCTAATAATTTAATTTATAAAAGTTCTTTTATTGTCTGAACTACTTAATTATCAAACGATTTCTAATAATTGAATTTATAAAAGTTATTTTAATGCCTGGACTTGCTAATTAAAAAGAAAAAAAACTAGCAATTGTTCGAAAAATTTATAAAAAATTAAAGTGTAAAGTTTAAAACAACTATCAACTTTAGTTAAAACACAATTAACACAAGGGTCAAATCATTATAAGCCCCCTTCCTCCTTTGAATGGTGCCACCCCAAACCCCATCTCCCTCACCTTGGTGAGTGGGGGGGGGGGGGGTTCAGACCACATACAGACCACTGATTACCTATAATAAAATAAAATTTAAAGAAATAATGGTTTCATTTTGAAATTAATTTAGATATTTAGAAATAAGGTATCTAAATATCTAAATTAATTTAGAAACCTTCATTTGAAACCTAATGAAGGTCTCTAAAAAGTTACTGCCCCCTTTATTTGTGTCCCTATCTAATATAAAGACCAGCTCAAGGAGAAAACAACCAACTATATCTTTCTTTTTATTAAGAAATGACTTACAATTAATTTCACCCTTCACATAGGCCAGTTGGCAGATTAGAGGGGCACTGGTTTCTAGCAACACATTCAATCGTTGATAATGCTGGCGTTTTTGGTGTGGATTTGACAAGTTTATGTTTGCATTTTCAGATAGTTGGGTCTAATGGTCTTATATGCTGTTAATCTTAGATCAAAACAAAGTGTTAGAAAAATTTACAAGCATCTCAAAATGGCTGAAAATTGGACTTTTTAGGCAAGTGGAAAATTTGCTTTTAGATATATTTGAGTTCTAAACTGCAACAAGATGCCTATATCTTGACCATTTATTGCAGACAGTAGTAGCAAATCACTTATCTGTAAAGACTTGTGGATGAATAGAATAATGCTACAGTTAGTTTCATTTTGGCATATGTTAGCAATTTAAGAATTTTTTCCAAAGTTGAGGAGGTCATAAATTTTTTCTAATTTAACACAAGTTAATAAAAACCACTTTTTTAAAGAGAGAACCATCCAGAAAATAATTCTTGAAAAAATGAGACACTTGTTGAATATGAGAAAAAAATTATACAGCTCTAAAGTAGTCTGTTTTGACCATTTGTAAATCGAGGGGGGGCACTGTGTCATGTTTCTAAGGCAATAATTTCTGAACCATTGTACTTGGAAGTCTGAAATTTCAAATTTATCATATCTACATAATGCACATAACAGTATGTAAAAATCAGAGATGGTAATCCACAAAGTTTTTTCAAATTGGTTGAAATATAATGATTTGACCCACAATTAGAAAATTTTAACTTTAAAAAAAAGTAAAAAATAAAATTTAAAAAATCCAAAATATAACAATACATTGATTAAGTCAAAAAAAACAAAACAATATTATCATTACTGTATACTGTATATTTGTTTTAAACATCCCCAAGGCCTAGGGGACTAAAAAAGTCAAGAAGGCTATTTTTTTAATTATTATTTTATTGTGGTTACAATCCTCTCTCAACTCTATAAATCAGAAACACAAACTTTGAAGAACTACTACATGATGGGGATCAAACTTAGAACTTTTCATTTATAAACCACTACATCATTAATTAGTAAACAAAAATGTTGGCTTTCTATTTTATAAGAAATAGAAAGAAAGAAAAAATTAAAAACATAAAATTTAAAATTCTAATTAAAATCATACCAAATTCATCCCTAAAACAATGAACAGCTCCACTTGAAGTATCTTCATGAGACATTGCAACATATTTTCCTTTTGAATTAGTACCTACTTCTTCTAAAGTATTCTCTGAGTTATCCGGGGTTTGGAAACTTACTTGGGAATGTAATCTAGACAAACTGCGATCAGAAAAAGCATTACTTCTTCGTCTATGAAAAGAATTTGTACTATTGAATGCATAACATACACTCCTTCTCGGTACTCTACAAAAAGGTTTATCAAAAGCTTCTAAGTCAATACCAGATTCTGCCTCACATTTTTTATGATCTAAATGTCCAGAACTATTGGTGTCTTCAACTATAGCAGAAAACTTGTCAGATTTCAAGTCTGCTGCATCACAATTTAATAAACTAATATTTTCAATTGATGAGTTTTCTATTTCAGGTAATGAAAACCAAGTTCCTTGTGCAGTTTTTGAGCGAACACTTTCTGCATATACATTGTAGCCTTTAAATCTCCGACTATTACCTATATCTTCTTTAACCTCTAATGCTGGCATAGAGACAGTCTTGTCATTTGATAAATCTGTTTCAATATTTTTTAATAAAGTGGGCAACGTATTTTCTGATTTTACTTCTAACTCTTTTTCAGATGCCGGAGATTTTTCTTTTTCTGATTCAAAGTACTTTAAAGACGATTCTCTTACTTCTGCACAAACACTGTCACCCCATGATGAATTGCTACAACAAGCACATACTGCTACATCTCTATTAAATGAGAATGATTTTTTTACTGTCAAATTATCGATCTGGATAGGATTATTTTCTAAAGTTTCTTTCATCTCACACTCTTTTAGTATTTCAACTGTTGTAGATTGAGATGGTTGATCTTCTGATTCTTTTAAGATAGTTATATACTCTGAACCTAGAAAAAATTAATTATTTGAATTTTTCACATAAAACAAGAACAATTTTCAAAATGTAGAAGAACAAAGATTTTTATTGTTTAGAAAAAAAAAACACAAGCTAAAATCAGAAGATACTATAATCAATAAAAGCCTAAACTCTTAATAAAAAGCCTAAACCCTTTTTTGTCTATGATAAAAACTTGGACTGTAACCATATTTTAATTCTTAGAGGGTATTCTGTCAAACAAGAATACTTTTTAGGTATTTATCATTAATCTATGTACAGTAGGGTTATGACTTTTTTTCAACCCCATGCTCCTGTACTGTAGTTTGATGAACTTTTAGCTAAAAAGCACTATTATTTGCATATCTTTTGAAAAAATTCACCCCGCCATTGAACAATCGATTTTGACATAAGTACTACTATGTAACCCAGTGGGCACAAGACATATTTTAAACGTCTAAAATATGTATTAATGCATTTTAATACGTGTTTTAGACGTTATAAACACATCTTGTGCCCACTAGGAATACATAGTAGTACTTATGTCAAAATCGATTTTTCAATGGTGGGATGAACTTTTTTCAAAAGATATGCAAATAATAGCTCATTTTGTGCTTTTTAGGTAAAAGTTTATCAAACTACAGTACAGGAGCATGGGGTTGAAAAAAAGTCATAACCCTAATGTACAGTTGCAATTCAAAGTTTAGAATACTTTTAAAATTTGCAGAAAATTTAAATTTTAAAATTATTTTTTTACTTTCAAAATTTGAGTATTAATACTATATACATAGGTAATTTATTTTTTTACTACTAAATTTGTTTTAGTCATAGTTTGTTGATATTTTAGCTTTATTTAGTCAATTTAATTATTATTTATTGGGAAAACTAATGAATTAAGAACATAAATACATGTTTGCATGAAAAAGGATTGACATTAACTGCTATTGCTGCACATTTTAATCTAACACATAGCTGCATCATTAAAACAATATTATGGAACTGGCGATTTTAAAAGCAAAACCCAAACTGGACAATTAAAGATGAATATTCAAATGACAGATTATTTCATTCATTGTTATGCAAAAGGTAAATTTTATCACTACATCCACTGGTTTGCACCAGTTTGTTGTGACAATTAGAAGAGGTTTGGGCAAACAACTTTATTTAAGGAGCCATGTTCTCAAAAAAATATTAGAGACTGTATGGCCTTTTGTCAAGATTGGCAGGATGTAATATTTGGCAACAAATTATTAATTGAACAACTTGGTTGTCTATCTACAAGCGTTAGACACCCCCCTTGCCAACAATACAACATCCAATATTTGCTTTTGATTGTAAAATATGGGTGCCATTACCACCAATCAAAATGGTGGCTTATGGAATACGCATCCTAACACTACTCTAGGAACACTTCAAAAAAAATTTAAAAGATTTACAGACATCACAAACACCCGCAAATTCAACATGATAGAGCATGCTGTTACAGGGTGAAGCTAGTAAACAGTTGGTTATGTGAAAATTGGATTTAGGTCATTGGCCCCTGGCCAAAAATGGCCAAACTTAACTCTATCAAAAATTGCCGTAACCATTTTAAAAATGAAGTCTAGAAAATAAGACCTTATTTTCTAATGATCTACGAGAGAAATTAGACAGGAAACATAAGTTAAATCTTAGTATAGATTCAACTTCCTAATAGGCTGGCATAGATAAAAACCTGTGCTACAATGCTGCCTTAAATGATTAATACTGTTTCTAGTCAACTCTATTTATAGATTGTTGCTTTTACCTCCTTATTCTTGTTATCTCTAATGAAGGTAGAGGTCAAAATCTCAGATTTAATGGTTCTAAGACCAGCTGATAGAAAGGTTTCTCAAACTCTGTGGTAGTTCTCAGAGAGGCTGGCTCAACAACTGTAAAATATCATAGTATTAACAGTGCTGTGTTGTACATAGAAAATGTCCCTGTTAGTACTTTTGGTATGCATTGTAGATTCCAAATCAGGAGCCCTTGGTTATAACCTTGGGTTGCTTAGTAGGAATGAGGCAACTCCATAACTTATTGCTTATGGTGTCATGCACTATCTATGATTCAATTTCTTTAATTATTTTAATTTTAATTTTAAAACATGATTAAACTACCTAAAAATATTAATTTGTAGTCTTTCAAGTAATTTTTTATCAGTTGAATCTTACCTGTTGCAAAAATCAATAGACCTACTTGCTTTTTGTGAGATAAATTTGGCTGTTTCATTTTTGAGTTTTAGAATTGATGACTATTATCTTTTGATTTTCAAAGATTCAATTCTCAAAGATGATCATATGTTTGACCTGTGTAAATACTTAGTAGTCAATTCACCTATTTGTTACAAAACCAGGTTTGATTGTCTGAAAATTTTTTCATATGTTTTGGTGTTGCTTCTTTTCACATAAACACCTTTCTTTTTATTCTTAATTGTTCTCCTTCTTTCCGAGACTTTTTGATGTTGTTTCTGACCAAGTCCTATTTTTTTATCCCTCAGCCAATATTGTTGTTATTGATGACTTTAATGCTTATTACACTAAACAGCTTGGCTCTAGCAATGCCGACATTAAAATCAATATTTTTCAATTTCTTACTTATTATTTAACTTTGGGAATTGTTTTCCTGACAACTCTAATCAGTTACTATCACTCTTTAATTTATCCTTTGTCGTTGACTCTAGCTTATGTTCAGTTTCTCCTCATTCTTCTTTGTGGATTGGACCATGCTATGATTTCATCAAAACTTTATTTTGTACTTCTTCTTCAGACTATCATCACATTTCTTACTACCTTAAAGCTAACTAGGATTCTTTTCTTGATTATCTTGAGAGGGTTCTTTTGGCTGATATCTTTTGTCTCTCTGCTGATTATTGCCCCTCCGATGTAACCTTCTGGATTCTACAAGACATAGAAATTTTTATTCCTTCCCATCAGTTAAGAATCTCACTCTACCCAATCATTTTTAACTTGTGCAGCTGTTATTTCTAATCTCAATTATTTCTTTCATCATTTTCACAATAACAACAATCTTAAGAACAAACAATGTTTTACTATTTCCAGAATTCTATGCAAAAAGGTGCAGTCAGACACTAAACTCCATTATCCGCAGTATTTATAACTCCATATCTTCATATCATTTATATCTCAATATCTCTATATCATTTATATCTCCATATCTCAGAATATATCTCAAAAGTTCTAGAAACTTTTATAAAATCTTTAAATGGCAGTTATAAAATCTAAAATTCCATCTCTAATACATTGGTCTGATCTTATAACTCTCACAAGCATATGACCATACTATTTACAAAGACCTTTTCCTCTAACTCTCATCTCTAGTAATCTATCACTACACTTTTTCTATCATCCTAAAGAAACAGGTTAATCAATTATTAGACATCTAAATTACTTCTGTTACTAATGTTATTTTTCACTTCTTCTTCAACTTGTTATCCCAATGTAACAGTCTTCAAAAGTGTACAGAACTCTCTTCGTCTCTAAACTATCAAACAAGTGCTATCAAAAAACTGAGTTTTTTTCTTGTTATTCTGCTTTAGCTCTACTTGCTGATGACACAACAAGATACTTCAGTCTTGACAAATAGTCATCATTTTTTGATCGCTAAGAACAGGCAGCCAACCTTGAATTTAATTGCTTTAATTGGACAGTTTGGAGCTTGCAGTGGCTTGTGAAGTTTAAGCCATAAAAACTCAGTCATTTACTGCTAACAATCATTTCAATATTGTTGATGACATTACTCTTGTCTGAGCCCTCTACTTTTATCTTCTTGGATTATCATTCATTCCTGACCTCTCATGAATATGAGAGGTCAGGATAATCATCTCTTTATAATTAAAAAAACTTGACACATTGAATTAATAAGAAACAAAACTTTAAATACATTAGTGGAAAGAATTCTCTTAAACAAAAACACTTCTTCCGTTTTATAAGAAAAAGAAAAGTTTTTAATTTGATATCGCATATTATAATCTATAATAATCTATGATGGAGAGACTAATGTTTTGCGTAATGAATTAGTTAGCAGATGATAAGAAAAAAATTTCTTCATTAAAAATTGCAAACCTATTTTACATTCCTTCAAAACTAAATTTAAATTTTTAAAATCATATTTAACTTAAAGCCTTTTAATTTAAAAAAATTTTTATAAAATAATTTGTTTGTTTAAAAAATTCACAGTTGCAGTTAAATGTATTTTTTTACAACCTAATATTTTCTGAATAAATGCCACATAAACAATATTAAAAGATAATTTAAACATTCCTTAATAAAAAAGTTTTTGCCTATAACTTAACGCTAAAACTATTAAACGTTTCCTACATAAAATGTGAGCTGCGAAACGCTTCTTAACAAGGCCTTCCAATATTTATCTCTAAATCCTTAAATAAAATTTGCAAAAAAATAAAAATCTATAATATAATTGCTACAGAAAACATTTAACGTTTAACGTTCAATGTCATTTCATTAGTTACTAGGCTTTGAAAGAGCGCGTTTTCAAAATGTATCGGTCATTGGAGAAAGATCTATTAAGCGAGATTTAAACTTTTTATCCTTTTATTATTTAACTATTATTTATTAGTTTATAAATATTACATAAAGAATCATATTAAGATAAATAATCATCGTTAAGATCATATTATAATTGAAGTAAGTATAGAAAATAGTTATATATAACATTTTTATTAGATATAAAGTAGAAGGGATCACTCCTTTTAATTTTTTAAATCGTTTACGTTTTGTTTGTTTTAGTTTTACTTTTAGCTTTATCTTTTTTTAGCAGTTTTTATTATTTTTTTTTAGCAGTTTTTATTATTTTTTTTATTATTTTATTTTTTAGAAGGAAAATAGGGGTATGGATGAGGCCTAATTATTATTTATGCAACAAAAAGGTTGTACTAATGCTATTTCAATAAAATTGGTTATTACTACTTTGAAATTTCTGTGATGCTATTAACTATTTTGTTCTTTTTTAAAAAATTTAGAAAAATAAATTAAAATTTTGTGCCAACACTGACATGGCATGTCACATGTTATTGTATGCAAAGATTAAATTTTGTTATGAGGATTACAGTTCTTAGGAAAAAAAAAATGAAGGTAAAGAGTATTGTTTGTATATATTTATTTTGTTTACTTTGAGTCTTTTTAAATTGTCTCGCATCATTTTTAAAATTTTTGTTTGCACATGTTTATTGTTTGCATATATGCTTTTTTGATAGGTATGTGTATGCGGTAATATGTGCTTTATAGTTGTTTTATCAATGTTTTTTTATAATAATGTAAAGTGTTTTTTTATTGTTTGTGTATGTGTTAATATGTGTTATATAATTGTTTTATAAATGTGTTTAAATATGTATATAAGGTATATATTTAACCTAATATACATATTAAACACATTCATTGTGTTTATAGTTGGTACATATGTTTATGTTATGTTGTTTCCATGTTTTCAAAGTGATATGACTTGGTAAACGTGTAGAGCAAGACTTGTCAACCTTGCCAGCAAAGTGATGTACTTATAACAGAGGGTTACACGGCAGTGTTTAGTGTCAAACTGTTACTGCTTTAGGTCTAGATGTTTTCAAGCCTTTATTGTTAATTACTCTAAAAACGCATAATAATGTATTTTAATAATATTTTGCGTAATGTTGTTACTTATGTACTGTTATATATGAATGTTATGTTACTTAAATTATGTTATATGCATATTATATTAACTTATAGTGAGTGCTATTGTTGTGTGTTGTTGCTGTGATGTTGTTTTTTTGTTATCTTTTGAGTCGATAGTCATTTGGCTTACCTTCATGTTGGTGTCTATTGTTAAAAATGATAAATAGGTAATTTTATTATTAAAAATTACTGCTTTTAAACATTCACCAAAGGCCAAGACAAAGTATTTTGCTATATAAACAACTTGTTTTATCTGAATTTGAGTTTTTGTCTTTAGCGCTCTTTATTACTTGAATTTTTCATAAATATTTTGGAATCATGATGTTCCAGCATAAATTATTTGGTAAAAGCTACCATGAAATAATAATTTTTTACAAATACTGCTCTGTTAAAGCACAACAGTTTTTTTTTTATTTTCTGTATGTAATGTTTTTTCTTATTTATTTACTTATTCGTTACATTTTTTATTTTAGATTTATCAGATGATATATTTATGTGGTATAGAAGAACAAAATATTGTATAGTTTTGTGAATTTTAAAAAATGTTTACTAATAATTTTTTTTGAAGAAATAATATTTAAGTTTGCAAAAAAGGGTTTACAAAAGTTTTTATTTTTATTTTTCTGTGTTAGCAGTATGTTTATTATTAGAATTGCATGTTTTTAATAATTTTTTTAATTATTATTTGCTATTTTTTTTTCAAACATCTCCTAGCTGATATATATATTTTTTTAAAGTCATAAGATTGTTGTATAAATTATTTTCTTTGACAGTTTGTTATATACAAAAATTATTTGTGTGTGCTATTTAGAGTAGAAAAAAAATTATATAGGAAAGGTTACAATCTTCAGGATAATTTTATTTCTACTCTAAATAGCACCAAAGAATGCATTGTATAGCAAGAAGTAATAATATTCCAGATAATAATTATTTAGGAGAAATGAATTACATTTGTCAGCATTGTGGTGCTAAGAAATTTCCTGATAAAACACATTTTTTATGTTGCCATAATGGAAAGGTAGTTTTGTCGCAACCTTCATCATTTCCACAAGATTTAGAAGATTTATTTAAAGGAAACTATGCAAATAGAAATGCCAATCTGAATTTTTTAAAATATATTAGAAATTATAATGCCTGTCTTTCTTTTGCTTCATTTAAAGCTAATGTAGTTCAACCCATAAATCATGGGCCGCTATGTTTTATGGTCAAGTTTTTCATCGTATAGGTAATCTTAGGCCAAATCAAGATGTTCGGCTGACGTATTGATTTGGCCCATATATGACAAACACGTGTTGTAATTTTGCCATCAACTTATGTAGGAAGTCCTAGAGCTTTAAAAGAAAACTTTGAAGATGCTATGGCTATGATTAAAAAGTATGGTAAACCAGATCTTTTTATTACTTTCACTTGCAACCCAAAATGGCGCGAGATAACTGAAAATCTATATCCAGGTCAGACAGCAAATAATAGACCTGACTTGGTTACTCGAGTATTTAAACTCAAATTAAATAACCTTCTCAATGACATTTTTAAGCATGTTGTATTAGGGAAAGTTGTAACACATGTTCAGGTTATTGAATTTCAAAAGCATGATTTGCCACATGTTCATATTTTACTTCATTTTGCAAATGATAAGCTTGAAACAGCATATGATATCAATAATTTAATATCTGCAGAAATTCCAGATCCAATTGGTAATCATGATCTCTATGACGTTGTTAAAACTTGCATGATTCACAGTCCATGTGGCATACTGAATAAAAATTCTCCCTGCATGAAAAATGGGGTGTGCAGCAAAAACTATCCTAAAGAATTTAATGCTAACACAGTAGCAGTTCGTAATGGTTATCCACGCTATAGACGTTGTGATAATGGTTTGGTTATCAATATTAAAGGTAATGGTTTGGTTATCAATATTAAAGGTAACAATGATAAGGTAACAATGATAAGGTAACAATGGTAACAAAGGTAACAATGGTAACAAAGTAACAATGATAAGGTAAGATAATGGTTTGGTTATCAATATTAAAGGTAACAATGTAGATAACCGCTGGGTGATACCTTACGATCCATGGTTATCAAATAAATATTAAGCTCACATTAATGCTGAAGCTTGCATGTCTGTTAAGGCTGTTAAATATTTGAACAAATACATATACAAGGGTCACGACTGTGCCAATATTTTAATAAATGAACAAATTAATCATGATGAAGTAAATACTTTTTTAGATTGTCGTTATGTTAGTGCACCTGAAGCACTGTGGTGAATTTTTGAGTATCCAATAAGTCATATGTCACACACTATTATACGCCTTAAAGTTTATCTACCTGAAAATCAATTAGTGTAACGGGTGATGCGGAAGTTATCGGACAAATCCTAATTTCATTATTTGAACATAATAATTAGTTTTTGTAGTTTTATGCATAGGCATAAACGTTCTATAAATTATAAACTTTATTATTTGAAACACAATTATTTAAAATGAGGTTAAATGCAGCTGAACGAGAATCTTTTCGAAAGCGACTAAAAATGTTTTATGTAAATAAACCTAATATAAAAAATAAATAAATCGTAAATCATTTTGAAAAGGAAGGATTTGCTCGAAGTACAATATATGATAACCTAAAAAGACTTGAAACTGTTCAATCTTTTTCTGATAGAAAGCACCCTGGTCGTCCGACATCCTGGACTAGAGAAAAGAAAGCTGAATTAACGAGACTTGTCAACAATCGAAAAGGGGTCAGTCAGAGAAAAATAGGTATTAAATTCGGTGTAAATCAATCGACAATTGGTCGTCAGTTAAAAAAAATGAATATTAAATATAGAAAACGTGAAAAGACTCCAAAATACACTATAGAACAACAAATAAAGGCAAAAAAAAGAAACAGGAAAAAAAATAAATAAAAAATACTAGTTAACCAACTCTATAACACAAAATCGCTTCTAGTCATTGATGACGAAAAATACTTTTGTTTTGCAAGGGACAACATGCCTGGAAATTCTGGATACTACACAAACAACAAAAAGACATGCCCAGAAAGTGTTCGTTTTATAGGAAAAGAGAAATTTCCAAAAAAATTATTAATGTGGATAGCCATATCTGATTGTGGTATGTCCGAGCCATTGTTTCGCACATCTGAGGCTGTAGCGATCAATTCATCAATCTATATTAATGAATGTTTAGAAAAACGACTTCTTTCATTTATTCACAAGTTTCATGGAGACTTTAACTATTTATTTTGGCCAGATTTAGCAAGTTCTCATTATTCTAAAGATTCTCTAAATTGGATGGACCAATATGTCTATTACATTGATAAAGAATCCAATCCCCCAAATGTGCCTCAAGCACGACCAAGTGAAAATTTTTGGGGACATTTGGCACAGAAGGTTTACGAGGGAGATTGGCAAGCTTTAACAGAGCAAGTTTTGATTGATCGCATTAAACTAAAACTACAAGAAATTGATTTAAACTTTTTACAGTCGCATATGAAAGGCGTCAGAGCAAAATTGAGATCAATTGCAGATGGTGGTGTTTTTTCATATAAAAAATAATATATTTTTATTAAAAGATAAATGCTTTATTTAAAAAAAATATAATAGTAGTTTGTTTTTTTATTGAGGTTTTTATTTTGTCCGATAACTTCCGCATCACCTGTTAACCTAACAGCATGGTTTAAGTTAAATACTGAAAATCAAAGTGCACATTGCTATTTGTATGTAGACATTCCTTATCACTTTATATTTAATGATAAACATTGTAAATGGAAGGTTAGACAAAGGGGTGGTAATGAGGTGATAGTAAGAATGTATAAAGTTAATCCAACTGAAGAATTATTTTTTCTAAGACTGTTACTTTTGCAGACAAAAGGAGCAACATCTTGGGAAGATGTGCGTACTGTTAATGGTATTGTTCTTGAAACGTTTTGTGAAGCATGTGTTTTAAAAGGTTTGCTGCAAGACAACACTGAATGGCAGAATACTCTTTCTGAGGCAGTTTTAACGCATATGCCAAAGCAAATTAGACAGTTGTTTTCAATAATTTTGACCTTTTGTGAACCTGACAATCCTTTACATCTCTGGGATACATACAAAGCTTTTATAATGGAAGATTTCATTCACCGCTCAGTTCCACTTCTAATAGCTGAATAAGCTACTCTTCATCAAATTGAAAAGATCATTAATCAAAGTGTTAAAACGCTGGCTGATCACAATCACAGAAAAATGTTAAATAATCTATTGACGAAGCCAATCAAATGAGACTGTTGCTTAATGTCAATCAATTAAATGTATGTAATGCTATTCTTACTGCACTGAATGAGCAACCAAGTGTAGAAAATCAACATTCTAGATTATTTTTCATGGATGGACCAGCTGGTAGTGGAAAAACCTTTACGTACAACTATTTGATTGCTGAAACCATAAGTAGGGGCTTTAAATCTGCTACAGCTGCATGGACTGGCATAGCAGCAATTCTTCTTACAAGTGGATCTACTTATTAAAAACTTCCTGTTTCAATATTGGATAGTAGCACATGTAATATAATTCCTAACTCTATACAGGGGCATTTTTTAAGACAAGTTACTTTGTTTTTGCTTGATGAAACATCCATGATACCTAAGCATGTCTTAAATGCAACTGATAGGTTGTTAAAAGATATTTGCAACAACAACTTTCCGTTTGGAGGAAAAGTCATTCTTTTTGGTGGTGACTTTAGGCAAATTCTGCATGTTGTGAAAAGGGGACAGCCAGTTGAAATAGTAGAATCACGTATAAAATGTTCTTTACAGTGGCAATGAGTGCAGAAGTTTGCATTAACTGAAAATATGAGAGTACAAGATGGGGAAGGTGAACTTTCCCAATGGCTACTAAAACTTGGGAATGGAACAATACCTGTCAAAGAGGAGGATCCTTTTAAAGGATGCATTGAAATACCAAATCAGTGCACTACTAGAGAAAATGAATCGATTGTTGAAAAGATTTTTGGAGATGCTGAACAAAATGATTATTCTAAACGCGTGATTTTAACACCAACTAATGTTGATTCATTATCAATCAATGAAGAAGTGCTTGAATGTCTGTCGGGTGAGGTCAAAATTTATTTAAGTGCTGATCAAATTGATACTGATGACCTGAATAAAAGAAATAACTTTCCTGTCGAGTTTTTGAACAGCTTAACTAATTCAGGTATGCCACCTCATTGTTTAAAATTGAAAATTAGTTGTGTAATTATGCTACTTAGAAATTTCGATCTCAAAGCTGGGTTATGCTATGGTACTCGAATGAAAGTTTGTGGTCTTCAAAATAATTATATTGATGCAGAGGTTTTGACAGGTGTTTCTGGTGGTAAACGGGTTTTTGTTCCCCAAATTCAGTTGGCTCCATCAGATTCTAATTTACCTTTTGTTCTGAAACGTTGTCAGTTTCCTGTCAGATTGGCATTGATAAAAATTAATAAAAGTCAAGGTCAAACATTTGATAGAGTTGGGTTATATCTCAAAAAACCGTGTTTCTCTCATGGTCAACTATATGTTGCATGTTCAAGAACTAGAGCATTTAATAGTTTGTTTTTCAAAATTGATAAACATCTCATTCAAGGTATGGTAGGTGAAAAGTGTTACACAAATAATGTTATATTTTCTAATGTTCTTAATATATAGTTTTTAGATTTTCATTTTGAAAACTTACTGTTTGTAGGTTGTGAGCACATTTTGTAAGTATAACTTTATTTTCTATTTTAATTTTTTTTTTTCATAGTTTTTGATAAATATATGTCATTTAATATTGTTATAAAATGTGTGCTTACTGCTTTTATTTATTTACTAAAAGCCAAGACAACATTTTGCTAAAAATGAAATTTATATCTAATTTGATTTTTTTTTTTTTAGTATTGTTAATCCCTTTGTGCTTTGAAACAGATTTTATAGTACAATTTCGATAAATGTTTTTATTAACTGCAATGTCAAAATAGGTTACTATAAATAGGTAAATCAATTTTCAGTTTTTATGTGGTGTTTTTTTTTCCTTTTTTTATTCTTCCTTTTTTTGTAATTATAACATCATAATTCCATTATTTTTTTTAATTTTAGATTTACGATTGACGCATTTATACGATTTATAAAAAAAAAACCTGATTTCCTTTTATTGTAAATTTTTGTTAGTTAAAATGATATATGCAATTAGTTCAATTTTTTTATATTTTCTCTATCATATGCCTAATAATTTGTTGTACGTAACTTAGGGGATCTTTTTAAACAGGGGGTCGTAACTAAAAACAAACTAAAAACATTTAAAAACATGGAGAATATTGTAGTTTTGCGCATTTGTCAAATATTGAGTTACTTAAATTCTATAACATGTTAACTAATTAATTAATTAATTATGTTAACATGTTAACTAATTAATTAGCTTAGTTTGCACTTTTGAGGAAAAATTTTTGTATATGTAAATCACTGTTTTTCATTTTATTATTTTGGTAAAAGGTCTTCATCAAAAACCTGATTACTCTTAATAAGAATAACTCTACTCACCTGGCCATCATTAAGGTAAAAAGAGGGAAGGGACCTCTTTGTTAGTGTCAAAATATTTAAGAAAATTAAATTTCGAGTAACAAAAGGAATTTTTAGTAAATGGTAGCAAATTACCGTTTACTAAAAACTATTGAAATAAAGAGGCCATACAAATAATATAAAAATGGTCTGTGTTGAACAGACTTAACAAGACCCGGGGGTGCAGTCAGCTTGGTTTACAAACATGAAATTATGTCACGTTAAAAACTATGAACGTAATGTAACCTTTAAAAGCCAATTTAAAACATTTTTGGTAACTAAATGTGATGGTATATTGTAAGTATAAATGTGATAGTATAGTAAAAAACTATTTTAAGATTTCTTGGCTCATAAAATGGATTTAAGACTATTGATTGTGGTTTCCTGTTAAACAGCAATAAATAATGATTAGAAGGCTATATGGCCCAGATGGAATATGCGAAATAAATAAAAGATATGTTTACTGTACATATTAGTAAATAAACTAATTAGTTGCATAATGAGTTAAACGCATACAAAAAGTATATGATTGAATTTTAGGCATTGATTAAAATTGCTAATCATAATGTAATTAATTGAATATGCTAATAGAAATGTAATTTGTAATAATGTAATGCCAAAGTTAAATGCGCTTTTATTTTTTGGTTACTCTTGTGCGCTGTTAGTTTTTTTTCTGCTCTGGATTTTTGAGATTGGAATTTCCAAACATTTAAAAAAGCAGGTTTCTATTATATCTGTTTTATTACATCTTATCATATCTTTCAAGTAGGTCATATTCTGTTTAATCATTTTAATCGTTTATATTTTTTATATCTTAACATGTCTATTACCTTTATTAAATTTGTTTTTAAGCATATTTATTTTTTATATCGAATTAATAGAATGTCCCAAGTTGTTGATGATGAAGATTTGTATTTATTTAAATGTGTATTATGTTACTGATTCGTATCATGTTACGTAGTTAGTTCTTAAATATATGTTTATTTTTAGTCGCTGAATTACTAAGAAGTAAGTTTTTTTCCATTTTGTTATAATTAAATGTTATAAATTGTAGTTTGTATATGTTTGTTGATTTAAATTAACTTTACAATAATAAAATGGTTTAGACAAAAAATTTTGTAAATCAATTCAATCCAGAAAGATTAAATATTTGTTTTAATATTGAAGTAGTTAAAGTAGATTTAAGAAAGAATTGACTTCAATGTTTGTTTGCTTTACTGTTTAGATGACAGGTTATTAAGTAGATTAAATAGATCAAAGATCTATTTAATCTACTTAATAACCTACTACCAAAGTGAAAATTTATTATCAATTGTTTGTTTGTTTTTCTGTTTGATTGACAACAAGGAAGAGAGAGATAGTAAGTTTAAAAGGATTTTTATTTTTTATCAAGTAACTAAAATGTTTTTTAAAATGTTATTGTTGACTTTAAAGTAAAACAGTAGGTTTTTATAATTTTATACAATAAGCCCAAGAACTTAGGTCATACTTAAAATTATATTGTCAATAATAAAGAGAAGAAATTTAAAACTCTTAGTAAGACAGCTTTTTATTATTTTATATCAAGTAAGTTTAATTAAGATTTATTTTCTTTAATTGATCAAGAAAGAGCTAATAAATGTATTAGTTACATTAGTTAAGCGAATTTATTTTTAAAAAATTACGTAGATATTTTATCGTCTATACATTTAAGTGCTTTTATTGTTTAGACAGAGAATTGAAGGGTGAAATAAGTCAGTATTTTTGCTATAAGTATTTGTTAGTAGAAATTTGCTTATTTGTACAGTAACTGGAATTGTAAAACTTCAAGTTTATTTTTATTTTTTTGGAATTTTAAAACTTTAGCTTTATTTTATTTTTTCTTCTAGGAGAGTTGGAACAAAAACTAAGTATAAGTTATATGACTAGTATAGTTAAATAAATGAAGCATTTATATCTGTGCCTCAGAAGTCAAAGGTCGGTTGTCACATTTAAGAAATTGTCCAGGAGAGAGGAAATAGTAAAATAATTAGTCTTTTTTGGCTTATTTTTGATGGTTAAATTTATGTAATTTTTTTCGTGTTTTATTTAATTTGTCTTAAGGCACATGAAATATAATTTCAACAAAAAATAGATAAAAAGTGAAAAGTCATTTCTGGATAACAGACGTTTTTCCTTTGACACCAGACCTTTTATATTGACCTAACTTTGTTTTACATTGTCATAGGACAACAGTCTTTACACCTCTGTAGATACTAATAAATCTAAAAAGGTCTCATACATAACTCATTTTCACAAAAAACTGGACAACCGACCTTTGTCTTCTGATGTACAGATATTAAGATTTAAAGTTTATTTTAGTTTATAGTTATTTTTAGTTTACTTTTAGTTAGTTTTAGCTTCAGTTATTTTTTTTCTTACTTTAGACAACTTTATGGTGGAAATGAGGGGAATAGGTAAAAAAAAATTATAATTATAGATTTATTTATATGTAAATATTATTTTATCGATTATTCTGAGGTATATTTTTGTCTTTAGTGTCTGGGAGAAGCATAACTGGTAGGGCTGTGTTTTAAATTTTATATACTTTGTATGGAGAAATATGTGCAATAGGTGAAAGAATTATTTAATATAAATATGACACTTTTAAGCTGTTCACATTTTACTCATTTTTATTAAAATAAAAATTTTCACACGTTTAACCCTTTTTAATTTACTCTCTTTTTTTTATTATTTTTAGCATCCTCTTTATCCTGTGAAAATGGTGAGGTTATGCTTTATATTTTGATTAAATAAAACTGCAAATATTTATAATTTTTATTCTTCTATTTGTAATTTTAGAGTCGTTAACATTTGAGAGCTTTTGTGATTTTAGATTCATTAACATTTGAGCAGTAAAGAAATTATCGCTCCCAACACCCATGGCCTCTTTCGGAGAGGTCCTTCAATAAGTGGTGTAGTAATGGCGGTACGGATGAGCCCTCCTCCAAATAGAGGGCTCATCCATACCTGGGTGTTGGGAGACACCGAAAAAAAAACAACTTTTTTGTTGCTGCTTTTTCTTCGGTGACTTATATTTTTTTTTTTTAATTTCATACTTTTTTTTTTTTTTAATTTGTAATTTTTTTTTTTTTTTAATAATATATCATGTTGTATATTTGAATTGTTTAGGTCTTTTTCTGTTAAAATTTTATTTGTTTTTCACCAATTAAACTTAAGTATAGTTAAATTGATTCATTACCCAATTATCATAATATAATGATGCTACATTCTATTGTTAAAAATAATTAATTGGTAGTTTAATTTATTGAAAACACTGCTTTTAAAATTTACTATAAGCCAAGACAATATATTTAGCTAAATGCAATTTATTTATGTTTCAATTTGATTTTTTATCTTTAATGTTTATAGTTTAACTCCTTGAAGCATTTGTTATTTTGCTTTTTAATTAAAATATTTTAAATCTATTGTGATGTCTTTTAAATTAAACTAAAGTTTACTAAAAGCCAACATGAAATAACGTCATAAAACAACACCGACAAGCTGCATCATGACAGCAACTTAAGTATGACAACAGGCTACCAAAAAGAAGGTGAATTGTTTTCCAGTTTATTTTTGTTTTTTTGTTTTTTTCTTTTATGTCTAATTATCTGTTACAATTTTTATTTTAGGTTTGTCATATGACGCATTAATGCAATATAAAAGATCAAAGTTTACATATTTTTTTAATTTGTTATACACATTTGATTGTAAACTAAATTTTTTTTTGTTTCAAACGTATTTATATACTCAATTGCTTAGTTATTTTTAATAAATTTATTTAGTTGTTTGCATTTAACGTTTTAAAGACAATTTTTTTTTTAAAGAAAAATGTATCACGGGGATACCAAAAAATTAATAACTCCTGTATAATTTACGTTCACTTATTTTTATTTAATTATTATTCAATGTTATTAATTAATTAAAGTTCATGTTATAAAAAATATAACAAGAATTAAGTTTTAGTTTTTCGTCACTTTAAAGCAATATGAAGAGTTATTATTTTGTGTCAGTAACTAAAAACGTATTGTGTTGAACTTAGTAATGTCAAGGAAAATGGCTCTGTCTTACACACTGATATGACCTATGTCAGTTGTAAATTACTCAAATAATGTTAAATAATTGGTAAATTATTTTACCTCCTGATACTTTTTATGTTAATTTAGTAACAGATGGTTTAATTTTTCAATTTGAAGGCGTTTTTCTAAAAGGGTATTAGTTAATGTTTTGCAACTTTGAATTGTGGAAAACAGCCACTATAAATTAATTACATAACAGACCGAACATAACCTGTATTAGGGGTTGCTTTCTGCTAGTAAAATATTATATTTGTTTAAATGATAAAACTTTATAGTCTTATTTAGGAAGTTCATTTTTAAATATGTTTAAATGCTTGTACAATTTTCTTATGTTCTAATTAATAATAGAAAATGCAGAAAACAAACTTTGGCACTGTGATTTTAAAGATATAGTTTTATTATTATCTTACTTCTGTTTATAGAATAAATTACTTTTCTGTTTATAGAACTCTTGAATTTAAAAAAAAAACAAAAAAACTAAGGATAAAAACCAATAGTAAAAATTTACAAAATTGGGTTGCCTGGTACCATTGTTATGATGCATGAGTTAGATACATCAGGTATAAAGTTAGATGATACAATATTTTGTGCTTCTCAAATAATGCTAAGAAATTACAAAAAAATGACAATCAAAATATCTTTTTGAGGTGTTTCTCTAGGCATGAGAAGACAAGAAAAGAAATGATAAATCTAGTCAGAACTTGGGATAGGTAAGTGTATTTGATAGGGTGCCCCAGTTAAAATAAAAAAAAAGTTTAGACTATATTTGCATTTTGCAGTAATATATCTAATATACTATTAAGTAGTATATCTAAGTATAACAAAGTATATCTAAGTAATCTGCAGTAATCTAAAAGTCAATATATAGATAGGCACGCAGTAACATGTTGAGACTTGAGCAGTTTAAAAAGATTGAAAAAAAGATGAAAAAAAGGATTTGATGCTTTTCAGATATAGAAAACCATGCAACCATGCAATCATAGAAACCAACACTAAAACAGTAATCTTGATTTTTCCATAGCGTATCAGGATCTGATAAACTATAAAAACTTTGCATGAGTAACAAACAACATGACCTTATAGGCTTCAGAAAGTAATTTGGGTATTACAGATATTTTCAAATTCATTTTAATAAAATTACAATAATTAATTAAATTAAAAAATCGTTAATTTTTTTGCAGAAACAAAAAAAATATATATTATGCAATAGAATTTATTATATATAAAAAAAAAAGTAAAAAACAAATAAACTTTTTATAAAGAGAATCATAAAAGGTTGTTGTTATTAACACTCTTTAATTGTAAGATCAAATTAAATAATTTTTTTTTGCTTCCACAAAATACTGTTTAACCAGTTTCAAGCAAAGTTTTTTAAACTTTCAAAGATTTTAAAACCAAGAGGATTAAAATATTTTGATTATTAATTTATTATTGATTAATTTTGTTTACCAGTAAACTTAGCAATAAAAACAAGGAAATAAAAATATCACCTTTTGTATCTTCATATTCAACCTCAGCATTTTTTTCGTGTGTGTTAGTTTCGACAAATTTTGGGTGGTGAAAGTCGACAGTAATTTCTTTAGCATGTTGATCATCCAATAGACTATTTGATGCAATATCATGCAACGAAAGTGTCGATAAAGTTTTAATATCTTGTCCTAAAATATCTTCAATTTCTTTTTTTAAAGAAACATTACTAAACTCAACATCACTGTTAGCATTTTTTTCTCCAGTTGAAAAGACATCGAGCTCAATAATTTCCGCATTACCATCTAGTTTTTTTATTATCTTTTTATTATCAAGTAGTTCTTCTCCGTCAAAAAGTTTGTGGAGTTTGTAATTTATAACTTTTATTAAAAGAAAGAGCAAGCATATTATCAATGAATAAAAAATCATAGGTAATGAGGTAGATTCAGAGGTCTAAAGAAAAAGATATAAAAAAATTTATTAAATTATATATTTAGAATATATAAGAACTTAATACAGAAAAATATTTTAGATAACAATACTAATTAAACTTTATTAAGCTAAGACACTAAAGACTTGACTGTACTTTTCATACAAAAATAAATTTAAATCAGTTATCTAACTGATTGACTAAATATGTGAGAATACACTTTAAATATTGTAAGACATTGTTAGAGTTTGCTCTTGTGGATTATTCTAGAATGATCCACAAGAGCAAACTCTAACAATGTCTTACAATTTTTAAAGTGTATTCACATATTTAATAAACTGGCTTGAGATCCCACTTTATCAAAGTTCATAGTTTAATGCAGAGTTGATTATGCCTTCTGGCAGCAAAGTCCCATTCTGCCAAAATGCCAATTTTTAGGTAGACAAAAATTTTTCAGGAACAATGTATTCTGACTTGCGCCTCTAGTGGCTTCTGCTGCCAGAATCTTTTAGAGGCAAAATGTTTTAGAGGCTGACAACAATAGGAAGGTGGAAGTTTTATGTTTGCTTTTGAGTTAACGACTAATTTAAATATCACTACAATTAGTTAAAATAGGATGATTTTTAAAAAACTACTTTTTAATTGTAACAGTTTTGTTTTTTTTTTAGTGCTTTTTTTTAATATTTTTATTTTAACAAAAAAAATCAAGCCTCAATTTACAACATGCAAGTAATTTAATTTTTTCAAATCCACAATTTGATTTTGTACCACTTTTTTTGTAGTGTTAATCCATAACCCTTGGGATTTAAAAAATTTTTCTTTAGTATTCCCTTCACTATTGCCCAGTAAGATTTGATGACTTGGTAGTTAAAACAGTTTGGTGGATTAGCATCCTTTTGAATGACATTGACTCTTTTTCTTATACCAATTATTTTAAAACATATTCTGAAAAAAGTTATTTCTAACCGTAACCTAATACCAAAAACACCTAAAGAAAAATATTTAAAGGAAATAGTCAATATTAAAAAATATTGATAATAAACAGAAAGAAAACAAATAAACCAAATTTAAACACTTACTCAAATCAACACTTACTCAAATCAACACTTACTTCAAAAAAATATTTTTTTAAAGGAAACTACAATAAGGGTTAAAATTTAGTGAAAAAACTTTTGTCTGTCCAGACATAACCAAAAAAGATAAAAATTGTTTGACAACATTTCTTAAAAGAAGTATCAGTTGCTACAAAATGTAGCAACTATAATTGTCTTTTATTTTTATTATTTTGATAAAAAGATTGTATTTATATTTGAAGTTCAAACTTGGGGCTACTTGAACCCAAATGTCACTGTAGCAGCTAATGTTTGATAATGATTAAATTTGTTTTTCATTAACATTAAACCCCATAGTGTAATATTATATTTAAAAGGAGTTGATATATCTGTTATTTTAACCGTATTTTTAATATTTGTTAGGTTATAAAATGTATACCTAAATAATGTTGATGGTTGGTAAAAGCTATTGTTATACATCTTTTTGTGTATACTTTGTGCTATCATAATTGGTTTTACCAGAACGGTTTGCAGATATAAAAGAAAATTGGGATCTCAAGCTTACAAAGACTATACCAATCAAAACTTAGAGCAAGCCTGTATTAATATTAAATGTGGAGCTATGAGTCAACGATTTGCTGAAGAATAATTTAGAATCAGTCGTTCCAGCATTAAGAGAGCTCTTCGAAGACAACGCCTTACTATCACAAAGAAACATGCAGGACATCCAGCTATCTTCACACCTAAAGAAGAACAGTCATTTTGTGATCACTCGAGTAAAGCTTCAACTTTTGGCTACCCACTGACCTCATTTGATCTTCGAATTATTGTGAAATCCTATCTAGATTGATTAGGGAGTGATAGTTAATGTTTCAATGAAAATCTCCCAGGTGTTGAATTGGTAAAAGCTTTTATTAGAAGACATCATCAGTTATCCGAGAGATTTGCTAGAAACCTCAAAAGGAGCAGGCCTTTTTACACTATGGGTCCAAGTAGCCCCACAACAGGGGCTACTTGAACCCAACCTTAATATCCCCCACCACCCCCCACCCACCGCCAAATAAAAAAGGGGGGACCGAAGTCCACTCAAATATTTTTTTCTCTACAATCATCATTACTAATTAATAAGTCCATGAATTAGCAACAACAAGATTTTTTTACATTGACATAAATATGAGAGAGAACCACAAACATCAAATATGTATCAATTTGGGTCCAAGTACCCCCGTATGACGGTACTTTAGAATCTTCCAATACATTACTTTTGTAGAATAGTGGACCGATAACCTGGTAAAGTAATGATAATTTGGAAGCATTGAGTTTTTACAGTAAGTTTCATCGTCTTCTAAAATGCACAAGTTTTTTTCTACCACTAATTTAAGCAAATTTTTAGCTTGCTAAATTGCCTTCATTTTTCATCAAGTGATTTTGCTAGTATTTATTTTTTGTGATAAGCTTTCAGGATTTCCTTTTTTAATACTCTTTGAATGAAAGATCTACTGCATTTAAACTTTGTAGCTATATCTTGCTAAACCACCAGTTCATTGTTCTCTGTTTATAGTTTTGTTATTCTTATAACATTTTATGGCAACTTCAACAGTTGATTTTTGAAATTTACATGCTTTTGAAATTATTGAATATGAGCAGGAAGGATTTTCTATATAAATTTTCAAATTATTTTTTTAGAATTTTTACTCAACATTGCATAAACTAATCAGATGTAAACTAATTAGATGTACACTAATCAGATGAAAACAAAACTACACCCACAAAAAACTACTCATTTATGCATCATTAAAAATATTGATTAAGTGGTTTTTGAGAAAACTCAATTTAAAATCTTCTAAATTTCAACAGATTATTAAGCCTTTCCAAAAAGCATGTGCGGTCGCATGCCTTATCTGTCCGCGTTTAAAGTAACTTTTTTAGACAACTTGACCACATTTTTATACAGTAAGGGTTTTAATAATTTGCTGCAAAAGAAAAGCTACAGAGAATAAAACAGCAATACTCGAAGAAAGGAAATACTATACAATTACTATACAAAATAGAAAATCTAGACAAAATAAACTAAAAAAAAATTGAAAATTAAAAAAAGTAAAATTTTGTTAAAAAAATAATATAGGGGAAAGTCGGGTAATATGGGATAGTGGGTAATATGGGATACCCCTATTATTTATTTATAGGTCAATGCTATAAAATATTTGTTGAATTGGAAACGAGGCTAATGTCAGGAGGTTACTTCCGCAAGTATAAGTTGTTCTCTTTCGAATTATTTGCGTCTGAAAAAAGTCTTGCAAGTTTTTACAAGTGAACCTTACATAACATCGACTTTGTTACAGGAGGCCAAAATAGTCGAAAAAAGGTATATTCAGAATTTAATTAGTAACTGACCAATTATTAAACATAAAATACCTTTTAAGAATTGTCCATTCCAGGTGATACATAAAAAAAACAAAATTAGAAGTGTGCTATATAGTGGGGTAATATGAGATACATAAATGGGGGTAATATGGGATACCATCTCATATTACCCACGTTATTTCCATTATTTTCTTTTCATCTTATTATATTTTCAATGCTAATTCTGCTTTTATTGTATTGTCAGTATTGAGCTAGCCAGGAGTTTCATTGACATTAATTATTAGTCTGATGAAGACGAATTTAAATGTGATTTATGCATTGACAGTGATTAAAAATTGAAATTCTTTTTTATTAATCTTTTCTTTTTTTTGTAATATTAAAGCTGTTTATATTTTTTTTATAAACTTTTGTTTTGTTTCATTGATTTATAAGATCTTGCATAACTTATTACCATTCTTAGCTGACATTGATCAGGTGTCACATATTACCCCACCCTTGAGGGTAATATGGGATACCCAAACATTTTCTGTTTATTAAATTTTCTCAAAGTGTATTGAAGCTTTTAGATTCATCTTTTACAGAAATGATATTTGATAGCGATTGAAACTAACTGATTATTAGCAACAACATTAATTTTTAAAATTTCATTTTTATAGGTTGTTAAAACTAAGTATCCCATATTACCCCACTTTCCCCTACCTGAATATTTAATTTTTTCCACTCAATTGTTATTTTTCACTAACAAAATTGATACAAGTCAAGGAAAAAAACATAAGAATATAACGAAAATAAAAACGTTTTTTGATATGCAATTTATTCACTACCCCCATTGAAAATAGTTAGCACCTTCGTTGGATTCTCTAAATTGTGCATTTAAACCAGATAGTTTTTTTTCCTAATGAACTATTGTTATTTATTTTCAACAAAAAAAACAAAGACCTTTTTTTTGGTGATTGGCAAAGACCTATTTTTGCAGGTGTTTTCAGTTGAAAACACCTGCAAAAATAGAATATTTGGGTGAAAAATTATTAACCACCTATTTTATTTAAGAAGTTATGGTCTGTCAAAAATCAAAAAAAGCTACTGTATACTCCAGATACTAAAACTTTTCTAGTTTTGGTCAATATTGATTTGATTATAACTTTTGAACGATTTAGCTAATTAAGCTGAAATTTTCAGGATTGTGTTTTTTTTGTATAAAATTTTGTAAAAAAACTTTTTAATTTTTTTTTTCAAATTATTAAAATTTTCTAGTTTATTTAATTAAAAATTGATATTTAGTTGCAATTTTGTTTCCTTTTTTTGGAATTGTTTTTTTCTCAGTAGATAAGTTTAGCTTTTTGTCATGAATTATTGAAACACTTAAAAAGTCAAAAGATGCAAAAGTGGTCAATGTGTCTAAAAATATTATTTTAAATGTGGACAAACAAGGTGTGCGACTGCACATGCTTTCCAGTAAGGCTTGGATTATAGATAAAAACTTGACATCAAAGTTGTATTTCATATGATTTACTAACAAATTTTTGACTATTTAATTTTTAAAAAACTTAATTTTGTCAAAGTGCTTTTTTGTAACTATCAAATAAATTAGTTTCATATTCAAAACAAAAGTTTAAAATTGGAAATTTCACTTCCCTGCCATAGGTAAAAAAGTCATTTTCATAAAAAAAATTAATAAAAAGTAACTAAATTGTCAGATTTTGAAAAAAGTTTTTTTTTGAACAAATCATTAAACTTTTATTTATTATTTACCATAACATTAAATTCTTATTTTTAAAAGATATTAGATACTGAAAAAAATTAAAAAAATATACATATACTTTAATATTCATAAAAAATTTGGAACCATATTGTATTTTCATAACAGTTTCTACAAAATACAACAAAATAAATAAAATTGGCAACCCATAAAATGTTTAGAAGTATTGAGTCAATTGTATTGATGCAATACTTTTAAACGTTTTAAAGTTTTAGGTGTTTAAAAGTTTAAAACGTATAAAGGTTTAAATAGGTTTAAAAGAAGTTTTTTAAGGTTTTAATTTTTCAGCAATTATTTTTTACATACAAGTAATTTTTTCTAATTTGTGCACACTTATATTGCCTTCAAAAATCATAGACAATGACTGTAATTGATAAAGATGGCATAATAATAAACCTCACATATAATTACAATAAAATTTTATCATTATGCTACAAATTATAAATAATGATCATTTTAAAATTACCGACTTATAACTGTATGTAGTTGTAAGTATGATTTTTAGTTGTAAGTATGACTTTTTGTAAACAGTATATCAAACTAAATATTTCATTTGCAATCAGATAACAAAAAAAAAGTATTGAGTCAATGCTTTTAAACATTTTAAAGGTTGTGTTTGTTTCAATCTCATTGCAAAACACATTTAACATTTTTAACCTAGTCACAAATATGGTTTTACATGGAAGTAAAAATCTCATGCCAGTAAAAATTTAATACAAAGTTTCTACTGGTGAATTTTTTTTTTTTGTTAACTCACCTCCTCAAGGCCAAGAAGACCACTACAGACGAGGAGGCTACTCATTTGTGGTACAACCCTCTCTCAACTCTATAACTCCAAAACACAAACCTTGACAAACAAGGCCACTGTGTGGTGAAACGAGTTTAGGGCGGTACTACTAGGGATATGGTGGGGGTTAAACTCGGAACCTCTCGCTTACAAAGCGAGCGCTCTACCACCTACCACTACACCACTACCCCAATTACAATTTAATATGAAATTTTTTATTGGGGAGTAAAAATTTAGTAATAGTAAATGTAGTAGTAAAAATCTCCATAGTATATTATTTCTCCATTGTATATTATATCTCCATAATATATTACTTGATTAAAGATTTTCATTTTCAATTCTGTTGCAAAACATTTTATTTTAAAAATAATAATAAATTTATATTGGAAAAGTTTTTAATATTGGAAAAAAATCAATTCATGTTGACATAAATTAATTTTATTAATTCTTAACGAATATTAAATATCATTTTGCTTTCAATTATTTTTCCAATTTCTAATGATAAAAGTAAGGAATTTAATATTATGGTCAAAAAATAAATGCTCTAGCATAATGGGTGGGTGATAAAATAACAAATTTTGATCAAAATGATATTTTTTTGCCAAAATGATTTTTTTTTTTTTGCTTAAGGCATGGAAATGAAATTTCTAATTTTAACTAAGAGCAGCCATGGCGCAGTGGGTTAGAGTGTTTGATTTAAAAGCAAGAGATCCAGGGTTTGCAGCCTCTGGGCATATATGATGCAATCGGTAAAATCGGTAAAGAAAGAAGGCATGAACTTTGATGCTCTGATTAGATGCTCTTCTCTGGTGCTCTGTGACAAGACTGTTAAGTCTTCATGGGGCAACTAAAATAAAAATCAAAAAAAAAAAAACTTTTGTTTTTAGTTTTATATTTTTAAAAAAAAAAAAAAAAAAAAAAAAAAACTTTGATGTTAAATTTTCAATATTTGCACCTAGTTAATATTTAAATTCCTCCTTAATTTAAAATGAAAATGTTTTTTATTTCCTTTTTTTTTCTTTTTTTTCTGCCGTTTATCAGCTCTGGTTTAAAGTAATAAATTTTCATAGTTTAAACTTTTTCTTTTGTATAAAAGATAAAAAACTAAGGTATTAAATAAAAGCAGTATAAAATAAACAGCAAGCTCTAAGGAAATGTATAAATATAACAAAACAATACTTAACTATAAATAATTATGTCTATTTTAGCATTTTCAACCCACAGAATCAAACTGCTAACCTTAAAGTGTTTAAGGTCGGCAATTTTTTGCCGACCTCGTTTTTATATTCTATGGTAATCCTTTTGTACCAAATATTTTTTCCCAACCTTAAGCCAACCTCTAACAGTTTAAGGTCGGCAATATATTGCCTACCTCATTTTTCCTAATTCTGAGGGTTGTATTGTAATATAAAACATTAATGGCCATCAAATATTGACTATAGAAATTACATCAGCTAATAAAATAATTATATCAAAAAAGTAATCACAAATGAATACAAAAATCTATGGATTCTTCCAGACTTTAGAGTGATAGATTGAAACAGGAGACTACAAATGTCAGGATTGTTTTTGATACTGCTACAAAGTGTCAAGTCATTTTGCTGAATGAAATTATAAATCAAGGACCTATACTGCAACAAAATCTTTGTGTCGGTATGCTGTGTCACTTAAAACAGTTAATTAAAATGAAAATATCTTCTGCAATTGCTTTGTTGGGTAATATCAAAGATTGTTAGAAAATTGAACTGAATCCAAAAGATTGAAGGCATCACAGATTAATTTGGCAGGATGTAGAAGAAAAAAAAATAAAGTAAAATTATGTTACAGTAAAGTTATGTACAAGTAAAACTACTGTTATAGAAATAGTACCTGGTTTATTAAATTGATAATTATACATCAAGGACGAACCCAGACCAGTTTAGTACCGCTGGAGCGCTATAGGTGCCCAAAAAAAAGCTCCAAAAGGGCCGATTGCAACCAAACCAATTTCCGTACTTGGTCTAGTGGCAACCAAGCAGCAAAATAGGTCGCAGCCATGCAAATTAGACAGACTTATACAAATTGTTCGTCTTGGTCTGGGACATTTTATGAATGCACATGGGAGAAATTAGTGGACAAATACAGAGATTCCTGTGTTCGTCAAAATTTTTTTCAAAAAAAACAATTTTAATATAAAATATAATGCTTATTTTTACTTAATATAATAAATCTTTATCATAGTCTATCATTTCTATCCTGTTAAGTTATCTGATTATGATAAAGATAACCTAACGAATTTAAGTGAAACTAAACACATTTTTTTTTTTTTTTTTTTTTAAATTATAAATTAATTTTAAGATAGTTTGATATTTTTCTCCTTTTAAAAATTTTTCGTTACTTTTTTAAATACTAATAACTGAATAAAATTAACATGAATATCATTAACTTTTAAATTTTTGCATGTAGGCTATTTTCGAAAGTTTTGTGATGACAATAAAATAACATAATTTATAATACTAAATTTATATTAGATATTATATCTTTTGAACATAATTATTACATCTTTTAAAGGTGCCATAAAGCACTGTGAAAATTATTAACCTTCAGTAAAAGTTAAATGAACAGAACTGTTAATGTTTATCGGAATCAAAGGAATCAAAATCGTAACAATAAAGTTCAATAAATAAAAAATTAATAATAAAATTTAATAAATCAAAGTTAAAGTAATGGTTTTGTATTCGATTATGTTTTTATTCATATATATATATATTTATATATATATATATATATATATATATATATATATATATATATATATATATATATATATATATATATATATATATATATAAGGAAGAGTGAGAAGGGAAGACATCTCTGGAACATTGCTTATTTACTCGCTCTACTTTTTATCTTTCCTCGCCCCCTCCCCCTCATTCCTGTAATCCTTTAATACAATTAACCCCCTCCATTGAACCACCCCCACCCCCTCTACTTTCCTTCCCTTTTTACCCCATTGCCTCCCTGTCACCGCAAGAAAGCAGTATTCCCAAATAAACTCTGGTTTTGTCACTGTACAATAATTTAAAACACGTTTACATTTAAAAACAATAATAAAATTATTTATTTAACCTTTTACTTATTTGCTTTTAAAAATCTCAACCGTAATACATTATATTTTGTCTCGTCTAATGCAATGGAAAATGACTCAAAACCAGCCATATAGTCAGTCAATTTTGTTTTTTTGTATCATTAGCTATCATTTTTATACAACAGCAGTTCATCTTGACAAACTAATTTTTTCAAACTCATTTATCTTTTCAGGACACAAAATACTGCAAACTTCTAACATAAACTCTTTGTCTTTTCTTATTTGTCTTATCAGTGAATGAAGCTTCGATGCTTTACTGCTTAGTTGAATAATGCCTCTTTTTATTAAATTCTGTAAATAGACTTATTACACAGCAAGAAAAAAAAATCTTCAGTCAAGAGGCAAGCAATTTTTTAATTGGATTTTTTAAAAGCGAGCCAGATATTACCCACCTCTGATTTAAAGCCTAAGTTTTTCTTCAACCTAACTCATTATATTTAAAAACTTTTTCATTAATAAAGTGCAAAAAAAAAAAAAAAATTAAAGTAACTATACTCTAATGACTTTTATTAAATGAAAACATTTTTAAAGATTCTAAAATTACAAATGAAACACATAAGCTGCATTTATTCAAGCATTTAATTTGTAACTATAGTTATAAAGAATCATTGTACAAAAATCTAAAAAAAAAAAAACAATACAATTCTGACACATAAACAATCCAAAGCCAAATAATTCCTTCTTTTATTTTTTAAAAATCATTTACTAGCAATTATTGCAATAATACCACATTTTAATCACAAATTATTGCCGATTTTGATTTTGAAGTTGACTTAAATACCGATCATGTTATTATTTTTTCAAAATCTCACCAATCATAGTTAACAGAAAAATAGAAAACAGTAAAGTAAAACTACTACCTTTTTGTAAAATACATCAAAATTACTAAAATAATAATATATAATACCAAGTATAAAACAAATGGTGTTAGCAGCAATGTTAACCACAAATACATATGGAATGTATTACAAAATATGTCTTGATGAGGATCAAAAAACCAACCACCAGTTAGAGAAGCCCAAAATCCTTGGCGCAGAATCTCTAATGTTTGAGACCCCATCCTTTAGTAACAATTTATGTGACTGCACCCATTACTACAATTGATACATAATATATATTAAAAGATATTTTAAACCATCAATAAATTTGTATAAAATATTAAGTATCGTTTAATAATCTAATGATAATATTAATAATAGTAACAATAATAATAACAATAATAAAAATAATAATAATAATAATAGCAATAACAATAATAGCAATAATAATAACAATAATAATAATATATAAAGTATAAATATAACTCAAATATAAAAATTTTATAAATATAACTCAATTAATGTTGATTAAAAAGAATATAAAGTTGAATGTAATGCATTACTAATCTTTTAACATGATAATATTTGGTAAGTCAAAAAATTAAATGAAAACGCAAATGAAAAATAAAAAAGTTATTTATCGAGGTGAAAGGGTTTATTTTTGAATAGCAATATTTAAAAAATTTAAATTATATACAGATATTCTGCAATTCAATATGCTATATAGCTAACAATAAATCATTATAGATAAAATATTATATAGTGGATAATATATGATAGATATTTAGTATCTAATAATATACTAAATATCTATCTAAATATATCTAGTATAATAATAGTAAATAATAATATACTAAATATTTAGTATATAAATAATATACTAAATATTTAGTATATAAATAATATACTAAATATCGCGACAATTTAAATAACATCGCGGATATTTAACTTTTATAGATGGTTTTTAAGACCGCGGTCGAATGCCGAAAGTCGGATAGTTACATATCTATAGTTATATATGTGATATAAAGGTATATATGTGACTTAATTTTGTTTATACTTTTGTTTTACTATTACATATACTTCTATACTTTGTAATACCTTGAAAAGTGACTTCGACCAAATTATAAAAAATAGTTTAAACTTTTAAAAAATACTTTGTTTGCGTCAATTAACAAGTTTAAGTTATTCTTAAATCAATTGTAGTTTGCGGAACTATTAATATAAATATTTTTTTGTTTATTAGAGGCTTTAAAATATTGTAAAATTTTTTCAAGATGTATAGAAACATGCTGTAAGACCTTGCAACACTTCCTCAGAATTTCTTTTTTACTATATACTATCCTTACTCAAAAAATGTACAAAATAACTTTTTAATCGGGAGAAATCGTTTTTTCGCCTCAGGAGAAATCGCATACTTTAGGCGAGTGCCCAGAAACTTTGTTGTTCAATATACGTTGGAAAGAGTGTGGTAATGGCGAACACGGAGTAACTCCAAACATGGTCAAAAAGGCATAATAGAAAATAAATTTGACAATTTTTTTTTACCTGCTGAAAGGGAATTCCATGCTCATTCCAGACGTCCAGTAATGTAATGAAGCTGCGATTATCTTTCACGATAATTAGGTTTTTCTGATAATTTCATGCAACTTTTTTCTTGAGTAACATTCCTGTTGAAGTTACTATGGATATAAAACCACTCCTTTTGTTGTTATTGTTGCATAGTATAATGTTTGCACCTAATTATTACAATTAGCATTTTATTCGTTATTACACAACAGTGTTTGTGATTAACTACGATGTGTTTAGAATTACCCCACCTATGTAGAGTAATTTCGAACACCGATGGTTTTATTTTTACTCTAAATTTTTATTTTATAATAAGATTTATAAAAATTGCTCTTGAGGGTTTGTGAATACTTAGATTAGATGATATGCAATAATATGATCAATTTCGTATAACTGGTGTCTTTAATTCGCTTTCCCGCGTAGTTGTTCGACAATACCACACTGTCTGCTAACTAAGGAGCATGTATCATACTCAAATTTCTGGCATTTTAAATCTGGTGTCAAATGAGGTTGACATACAAAAAGTTGAGGTAACTGGAGCAAACACAACTTCGTCCCAACCCCTAAATGTCCCCTTCCTAGAACTACGTTTCCTAAAATCACAACCAACCATTGTTTATTTTGTCAAAAAATATGACCATTGGTTAGTTGCCCTCTAAAGCGTTTCTTAAAGACAGTCTAAGGAGCGCTGATGTCTAACTAAAACAACACAAATAAAAAAACATAAAATAAGCTCTAATTTAACGCTATTAATTTAATAAAATTTACATTGCAAAAATGAAATGTAACAAAAAAGTCATACATAAATACCGTAGATTTCCCTAATTCCGAACGGTCCCTAATTCCAAACAGCTTTAGTTCTCTTATTGTTACCTCTTATAATATTGTGGGATTTTTAAAAGGAAAACTGATTAACAATTGGAAGACAAGACTAATGAGAATATGAAAAAATATTTTTAAAATATAAATACTATATATTTTAAAAATATTTTTTCATATTCTCATTAGATACTATGAAATTTTTTAATTGCAAGTAAAACACTTTTTAAACTCCTAAAAAACCAACTAAAAAACTATTGGTTTTTTAGGGTTTTAAAAAAGCTGGCGTTTTTACATGCAAGCATGGCCTACTTTATTTATAAATATAGTATTATAAATATTATAAATAAATAATTTATTTATAAATAAAGTAGGCCATGATGCAAGTAATGAATAATTTTTAACAATAGTGTTTTAACGACTCAAGCTTAAAAACTAACAGACGCTTTTAAGTATTTTAATGAATTTTTTTAACAACTTGTTTATATTAACGTTAGCTAATAAAAAAAATTCTAAAGTTGACCAAAATGAAAATCGCGAAAAAAAAATTAAACTTTGTATTGAGGCTATCAATAATAAGAAAAGTCGCTTTGTGCTATAACATTACAATAACAACTATATTTTGTAGATTAAAAGAAATAAATGAAGCTGCTGGTGTTGGTAGGCCAAGAGCAATTAGCCAAGTAACGGAGAGGCTTGTTGTTGAACTAGTACAGTTTATGAGTGACATTGGTTTCAGCTTAAAAAGAAATGATATTTTAACTGTGGTCAAAAACTATTTAAAAGAACCTAAAAAAACTTATTTACTTAAGGCTGGTAAACCAACTCGAAAGTGGTACGCTGGTTTTATGAGAAAATATGCAAAAAAAAAACATTTATGAAAGAAAGACTACTAGTATGCGAGCTGTAAGAGCGGTATCTTCGTAACCGGAAACTATTGATAAATGGTTCACTCAAGTTGACGCTGTTTTTCAAGAACATAATTTAAATGTAAAGCCGTTTCATGTGTTTCATATGCGGTAGTGGTGTAGTGGTAGAGCGCTCGCTTCATAAGCGAGAGGTTCCGAGTTCGATCCCCACCACGTCCCTGGTAGTACCGCGCTCAACTTGTTTCTCCGCGCAGCGGCCTTGTTCGTCAAGGTTCGTGTTTCGGAGTTATAGAGTTGAGAGAGGGTTATAACCACAATTAAGTAGCCTCCTCATCTGTAGTGGCCTTCTAGGCCTTGGGGAGGTGAAATAACAAAAAAAATGTGTTCATCTGTGATGAAAGTGGATTGAAATTTGATCAAGGTAAAGTCAACATTGTCGAAAAATCCAAAGCAACTCGCCCCAACAAATGAAAAACAAATGACTACAATATTAACTTATTGCGATGCTTTTGAAAATTTTTTACCATATCATTTACAAAGGTCAAAATTTAATGAAAGCTTCGGTTTAAAGCGGAGCTTCTGACGTTTATTATTCTACCAGCAAATCAGATTGGACGGAAAGCGAAAATTTCATAGAATAGTTTTGTTCAATTTTTTTAGTTCACTTAAACAAACTTCAAGGATATAAACTTCTATTTTTAGATGGCCATGTATTTTAAGTTAAAAAGATTATCTGAGTCAAACAACATAACTTTATTCCAATTGCACACACAATCATTTTTTGCAACCAATAGATGTTGGAGTTTTTAGGAATGTAAAAGCAGAATGGAAGCGAATTGTAGAAGTTTACAGGGTTAAAAATTCTTATTTAAGTTTGAGTATCCGACAGTTTTCTGCCATGTTAAAAGACCTTATTGGAAATAAAGGCCTGAAAGCGGAAAATGCATATAGTAGTCTCGAAAGTATTGGTATATTTTTACTTAATAGTTCAAAAATAACTCCACAAAAAATGCAACCAATTTAATTAATTTTCAAGATGCGACAAAGGTTGCCAACTCTCCCAGATTGCACGGTAGTCTTCCAGATTTCAATATCAATTCCCGTCTCCCTGAAGTAGTTTGCAAAAACATCGAGATCTTCCGGAATGCGAAAATATCCTAAAGTTTTATACTTTTTGCAGATAATTTACATGTTTTACGCATTAAAAACACGATTCTCCAGCAAAAGGCGTCGCTTATGTGCGAAGCGATGCCATCTAGCGAGTAGCTTGTCGACATTGCTTCAGAGCTCGAGATTAGAGTACATTAAAGTTTATACGCAGACACTTTTAACTATAAATATCTATTTTTTTACACTAAGTCGAGGCTAATACGATAATCGGTAAACATATTTGGATAAATGCAGTAACTTCCGCGATGGCGGATGCTTTTTCGTAACGACATATTTTTTATATTGAAAAAAAAAAAAAAAAAAAAAAAATGTTTGAATAAAAGTTTTGATAAAAGAAAAAAGATGATAGAAATTAGCATAAGTATCTTAACTTTGAACGAACCAGCTGGCAGTCAAGTTTTGTATTGATGCAGGTCAAAATAAATACTATGACGACTACTGTATTCTGCGTAATGTCCAAACGGCGCTGGTAGAGACCAACACGAATGTGGTGGATCGACGGAGTAGTTTTTTGTACAAAACTCGCAAAAAAAAAGTGTGGTGAGAGTGGCGAACTTTTCAAAGTAGTGTCCCTCGTATTCTCCATACCTGTTTCAAATTCTTCATGTAAACGAACTTTCAGTGTGATGAATTCTTTGTCGTCTAAAGAACGAACTCGTCTTTGGCTTCGTATCTTGCGAGCTGAGCTGCAGGTGTGTGAAAATATGAAGTACAAACGTTCAAAGTTTTAAGACTTCTTAATGAAGAAACCCAAATTGTTGGCTGCTGCAATATCTGATCAGAAATATACTTTTAAACGCAAGTAGTTTTCATGACAGTACTGAAACCCTATTGTAATCATTGTAATAACTTTATTCTATCAAGTACACAGGCGTTACTGTATTGCATATAATGTAAATAAAATATAATGGCCAGCCCCCAAAACCCCCAACAGAGCCTTACACACCGCTCGCCATGCCCCGCTCAATCCGATCTCCCGGATTTAGAGGTGGCAACCCTAGATGTAACAAATGACATACTTGAAAATTGTTTTTCTGGAAAGTCAGCCTATTCACAAGTTTCACTGGATAATACTATTGGGTTAGTTCAAAAAAATCTATGAATAGACATTAACCAAAGAAATATTGCTCAAAGAACTGGATAGTATCAATAATGCTAATAAAACTTAACAAACCCCGGAAACAGTCTAAGAAATAAAAAGAAACAAAAAAGATGTTTACCAGTCAAAATATTGAGTATCTTCCTGTCGCGAGCTGTAATACCGTTCAGATCAATCACCTTTTTCGTTCTTGCGGAAGCATTTGGGATGAAGCTACAAGCAACAAATGGGTTGCACGTAAAAAGTTTTCAAAATGGTCGTGTATTTTATGTATTATTAGTTATAACGAAACAATTGAATTTGTGTTCAAGGACTGTGAATAACTTTATTAGTTTTAATTTTAGTGGCTTGATATTTTAAATAAATTTTCTTGGGGTATTGCAACTTTTTCATTTTAGTTTTTAAAAATTTAAGTTTTACAGTACAGCTAGGGTTGACACTTCCAAATGAAAAAATCTCCAATACTTTCAAAGGCAAAGAATGGCGTGGTTATAATAATGGAGGGGTATAAAGTAATAATTTTTAGGAAGTAAAATTAAAGGGTCACGAACAATGTTTAGTCCTTGTATTGCTGCTATTTAGAAACACACCTGTATAAGAGGTAAAAATCTGCATTGCAAAATAGTAAAAAAGTACTACAAGCTTCCAATTCGATTATTGGGGGAGCATTTGCTAAGGCTAAAACCCTCCTGATACTTATTGCTAAAATTTCTGCTAGTTAACAGTGCTTAACTGCAATGACGGATCCAGGATTTTTTGGTGAATGAGATAGCTAAACTCAAGACATAGAGCAAACTCGAAAATTTTGTATGTTTATACTTATGTCAAATAATGAAACTTTGCAAAAAAATGCGATGATAGGAGGCTGGGAACGAAAAAACCCTTTGACTTCATCCCCCCCTCCCCCAAACGTGAGGAGCAACAAGTTAATAAAATTTTTTTTGTATTATTCTCAACTAGACTTATATTCATCGATAGATTTTAAGTTTCATAGTAATATTTCTCAGAGTTCATATGTATATATATATATATATATATATATATATACATATATATATATATATATATATATATATATATATATATATATATATATATATATATGCATATATATACGAATAAAGAAAATATCTTTATATTATCATGTATAATGTTGTATATTATACATGATAATATTAGCAATATTAAACTTTTACTACTTGCCTGATGATTGTGATAACACATGAAACTCAGAGTTGCAATATTATATTATAAACATTATATTATAAACATTAGCATTTAGCTAATTCCTGGTACTGCGGGTAACAGTAACATATATGCTATATATATATATATATATATATATATATATATATATATATATATATATATATATATATATATATATATATATATATATATACAGAGGCGATTTTACGTGGGGGGGGGGGGTTGTTACACCCCTCCCCTCCCCAAGAAGGCGATCTTCAAATTTATTCGTTTTGAGCACCTTTTTTTTGTTTCAGAAGTTGGTACTTTTTGAGAATTCACCCTTATTTTATTTTTAGAATCGCGTCTGTATATATATGTAATATATATGTGTGTGTGTGTGTGTGTGTGTGTGTGTGTGTGTGTGTGTGTGTGTGTGTGTGTGTGTGTGTGTGTGCGTGCGTGTATAGATATAAGTATATTTTATTTGTTTTATTCATTTCAAAATTAGTATAAAATCCATATAAATACAAGTGTACATTTAATAACCCATCCCCTAAAACGTTTCTGGTGTTTAATGGTGTTACCAGAGAACAAAGTCATTCTTACCTTAATGGTGATGAATTCAATTTTATTACCTTAACTTTTGGCTAATGATTAATAAAGTAAATTTCAATTCATGAAAATTTACTAAATTAAAGCCATATTTCAATAGTAGTCAAATTAAAAATAAAAAATGAAGTAGAGCAGAACCTTATGATCGTACTAAAAAAATTAAAAAAAAAATTGATTGATTAACTAATTTATTTTTTTTACATTTATTTTGCTGTTTAACAATAAATAATTAACATTTATATACAAGAAAAAAAATGTGTCCGTAGAACAAAAAAGACAGTAAAAACTTGTCAACAACCATTGTGATCCCTTTAAGCACAAATGATTCTCAAATTTTAAAAATTTCCTTTTTTATTAGAAATTTAAATGAACTTAATGACTTTGCCATACATTTGAATCCTTTTTGATAACTATTCCATATATTTGGTCCTCGATATGGAATGCTATATTCAGCATATTTATTAAAGTTTTGAGGCAGTTTATATAAGTTACTTATATTTGCTCTTAAATAATAGTTTTTATTTATGTTTATTTCAAACTTATTGTTAAAGTTTGCAGGAGAGAGATTATCATTGATTCGATACATAAAAACTAAATGCTGATAGATATTTATTTCAAAAACATCCATCATTTTCATATCATTTATTATAGGTTTGGCGTGTTCACGCTTATTTTTAGAGTAAATGATTCTGCTGGGTTTTTTTTGTAGACTATAAATTTCTGATTCTGCTGGATGTTTTTGTAGACTATAAATTTTTTTAAGTTTTGATGGTTGTGTACTCGCCCATGTTATGTTTGCATAGCTGATGAAGCAATGAATTAGTCCAAAATATATTAGTTTGAGACTTTGTTTATTGATATATGAGCAAACTCGATACATCATACCAATTATATTAGTAACTTTAGATTGAATATATCTTATTTGAGGAAGCCAGGATAATTTCTCATCAACAAAAACTTCTAAGAATCTAATACTGGCTTGTTTTTAATTAAGTTATCATTTAAGATAAGGTCAGGCAACTTAAGAGGAAGGTTTTCTTTTTGTGTTTTTTTATGGAATAATATATAGTTTGTTTTCTCTGAGTTAAGTGAGAGTTTGTTAGCCCTAAACCAATTATTTACTTTATTTAGTTCAATAATCATATCTAAGTATAATTTCTTGATATCATTGTTAGTAAGAAACTTATTTGTATCATCAGCAAATATGACTGAATTAAGTTTTAAAGATGCATTGCAAAAATCATTTATATAAATTAAAAATAGGAGTGGACCAAGGATAGGTCTTTGAGGGCTCCACATAAAACATTTAAAACTCCACATTGTATATTACACACATATTGTTTTCTATTGGTAAGATAACTTTTAATCCAATTGTAAGTTTTATGAATTATACCATAATTTATAAAACTTACAATTTATCTAATAGGATGCAATGATCAACTGTGTCAAAAGCTTTTGATAAGTTAATAAATACTCCTAGAATAAATTTGTTTTGTTTGAAACCATCAGTTATTTAATTAGCTAATTCAATGATTGCATGCTCTGTTGAGAGGCTTTTTTTAAATCCAAACTGGTTTGAGTAAAATAATTTGTTTTTAGTGAAGTGATTATAGATTCTATTATAAATTACACGTTCAAAAAGTTTTGAAAATACAGAAAGTATTGATATAGGTTTATAATTGGTTATGTCTGAATATTCATTGCATTTAAAATTAGGAATTAATTTTGCTAATTTAAGTACATCAGGGAAAATCTCCGATGTTATTGAGAGCTCAAGTATATGGATCAGAGGTCTACTTAGACTGATTTTATTGAAGATAACTAAATCACTAGTTATTTCATCAAAATCTGGTGCTCTCGATTTTTTTTAAAAAGGAAAAGGCTTCTTCGAATTCTTTATAGTTGAGTTCATTATCATGCATGATAGCGTTATTTGCGGGTTTTAGGTAGTTTTTAAATGAATGAGATGTTGGACTTATTTTATTATTTTATTAATAAAGAAACATTTTTCAATTTGCGCAAAACAAATAATTTTTTAATGAAAATATAAAACAATCAACACTAGTTTTTGTAGAACATAAGAAATACGAAACATTGAACTTAAAAATATATAGATAATAAAAAATTAATATGCATAAATTTGGAAAAAAATTAGATATCACTATAACATTACAATAATTTTAAATCAGGCTAAAATAATGATATGTTAGACTAATAACTATACTAATTAAAGTAAGGTTAACACTTCTATTCTATGCTCCTATAGTAATAAAAAAAGTCCTACAACTTAAATATTAAAAGTTCCCAATTACCATTGAAATTTAATAATAATTTATATCATTCAATACCGATATCCTACATCTTGTTTATATAGTGATATAACTTATATCTGTCTGAATTTTACTTTTACATATACTGTTATATAATAAAAGTATTTGTAAAATGTTTTCATGTAAATAAATAACTATTTTGTTTATATTTGTTTATTTTCTATTATTACCACTCTGTCTTATAACGTCTTTCTTATATTACTTTTATGTAAACTTTATTTCTTGAATCTTAGTCCTCTAAACGTTTTTTTCTCCTTGTTTATCTTTACGATATCTTTAAGGTAGTACGGACGTTTTAGGTACATTTCTAAAAGTTATAACCCGAAAGCGCAATCTCGTTTTGAGCTTTACGCAGTGGGATCTATTATTTGAGGCGGATCTAATAATTTATTACATCATCCTATATCTAGAGCATCCTAGAAGTGCCCTTGAGCATTTTTTTGGATGAAAATTGGCAGATGAGAATAAAAAAGGTTTATTAACAGCTGCAAGTAGTTTTAAAAAATGAACCAACATACAAGCTTTTAAGGTTGAGGCTTAATCAACAACAAAGTTTTTAACAGTAGTAAAGTCAATTAAAACGTTAGCAACTATAAAAATAAAGATAACCAAAAAAAAGTTCAACTATTCTACTTTTTAGATAATATCTGAGTTGATATCAAATTTTAAAAACTATGACCACTAAACACATTAGTATAGCACTAACGCAAAACAGACTTACAAAAACATGGCACATATTTTGGCCGAAAAAAACGTTTCCGTAAAAGCCGAAACTACGCATATCTACCATTACTGAGCTTGAAAGGTCAGAAAGTTCAACACCGTTTATAAAAAGTTTTCTTTTGTACTCACTATATATATATATATATATATATATATATATATATATATATATATATATATATATATATATATATATATATATATATATATATATATATATATATATATATATATATATATATATATATATCATGTTCCACCTCTTCAGCTGTTTTAATAGACGTAACATTGTTTTCCATTGAACAATAGACTCAAGGAGCAAGAATTTTTTCTTTCCAGATATTTTTGAACCACAAAGACGTAAATAAGACTTCAATTCTTCAACTTTCATACTACATCATTATCCATTTTGATTTATATATGTTATATGTTTGTTTTAATGGTGATTGTTTTATTTATGTTGTTTGTTTATACTTTGCTTATTCAAGAATTAAAAGCTACGACTTTTACGACAAGAATTAAAAGCTACAAAAATTTCTCTTATAAACTCAATTCAGTCTTTTTTTTCTAAATACTCCGTAACGCGGTTTGAACGGGTGCATTGTGCATTGATTCATGCATTGCATGAATTCAATTGGATCACACAATTGACTTAAGTATAAATCTGTATAAATTTAAATATTTTTTAAAAAGTAGTTTTATGATTTTTCACACTAACTTTCCGGGAATGGTATGGTTGTAACAGTTCTAAAAAGGTATGGCACAAGTTTATTTATGTTATTTCATCACACTAAAATCTGGTTTAGCATGGGTGTGTTAAGTATTTAATTACTAATATATATTTTTTTATTACATTTTATTAAATTTAAAAATTATTTATCATACCGAAGACTCCACTTTTCATGAAGATGAGTTCGATAACATTTTGGGCAACTATGTGTAGGGGAGACCGGGGCTAGTTGACTCGATTTTTACTCTATTAGCTCTGTAGCCCTAATAACACATTTTTTTGAAAATATTAAAGTGTAGTTTCACAGAGAATGAATTTGGGTAACTGATAAAATTTGCATTCATTTACAAAAAAAAATTCTTGAGGCCCTCCCGGGCCCTCAAAAAAAAAAAAAAATTGCGCCAACTTACCCCACCACGGGGTAAGTTATGAAAACTATAAAAATGAATAATAATGTACTATTAAGTGCAAAATTAAAAGAAATTTTTTTACTCTTAGTTTTGGCAACAAATTTAAGTCAAAAATTTAAAATTAGTTTTAGCTGGTACCAAATATTAGTACGTATAACAGCCAAACAGTATCCCACTTTTTATCTAAGAAAAAAAACCTGAAAAAATTTTTTTTAATTTTTTTGTAAGAGTAAGTTTTTTCAATATTGTTAAAATATTTAAAAAAAAAAGTTAATTTTATAAAAATATATTTTTCTTTCCATAGTAAATGCTATGAGCCAACTTACCCCGATAAAATTTTGTCAACTTACCCCGAAAGCCTTTTTTTCAATAAACAGTCTATACACCCTGAAAAACAGCAACTTTGAAAAAAAGTCTGACTAGGTATAGTAAACCAATTGTGACTGGAACTTTTACAATAATTTTTTTTTCATACGACCAACTATTTTCTTTGTAAAGTAAAAAGAAAGCGATGTTCCAAAAGTTACTTCTTTGTCCAAAAAACACATAAATTTTAATATCTCCCATGCGCATGCGCGAATTCTGACAATACTATAGTGAATGATGAAATGGTCAATTAAGAATTTTGTTTCATTTTTGTCACTTTCTGATGAAAGGCTCTGAAGATAAACGCAGTTCGTCAACTTACCCATGCGACCAACTAGCCCCGGTCTCCCCTACCATCAAAAAAATTATGTCATTCAAAAAAATAATGGCTTTTTAAATATTAGGAGATAACGACATGCAAAACAGAAACGAGTGTTTTAATGATGCAGTTTATTTTCCAACCATTTGAACAAAACATTTAGACATTCAGTTGCTGTGTAATCTAAAGAAAAAATGTTCAATTTTTAGTTAATTTAGATTATGGTATGTTTTGTTCAATAAAGGCGAAATGGCCAGTATAATAGTTTTACAGGCACTAGTATCTTTGAAATTTTTGAAAGAATATCTTTCACACATTCTCAATTTATTTTGAGTTATACTATTTTCTAAATCTAGTTTTATGGTGACTAACAGAGTAGCTTTAAGGAACTGTTGCCCTCCATCTACAGCTAAATTGGTATCAACATCATTTTTTTCTTAATTTCTGTAATAAAACACCATTGTTACAAGCTCTTCAATGTTATTGAAATTCACCATAGGAGTTATTTTTCTACTACAAGCATAAAAAATCAAAATAAATGATAATAAATATTATTAAAATAGTAAGATTATCTACTTATTTAATAATATTGTAATTTCTCTTTTACATTTTCGTATACGTAGAAAACACGGTTTTCCTCGTTATTAGACCATTTATTTTGAGTATTTGCATGCTTAATATTCAAATATTTATTCGAATGCGCTTTTTTTACTATTTGATATTTGAATATTTTTCTCGAAATACTCGAATCGTATTTGAAATGAAACGACGTGTTAAGCTTTGCTGAAAAATATAACGTGTATATTAGAATTAAAAAGAGTATATTATTATTACGAAGAATTCAATAAAGTGGGGAAAAAAAAAAGTATAAAAAACATTTTCACAAGACCTTGATGCGGAGAAACGAAAAAACATTTTTGTATAGTTTTGATTTTGTGTGGTATTATTTTAATTGGTCTTTAAAAGACATTCGGTTATTTAAGTAACTTTAAAATGTTAGTAGGTTTGTTTATTTACTACATAAAGTTACACAATCCTAATCAACACTTAAATTGTTCAATAAATTTTATTTGTTTATCTAAATAAACAAAATCATTTTCTAATAAAAATTTTTTTTTGGATAAAAATGGATCTATAGTTGTATGATGGAAAATAAAACTTGTGAGATTTTTTACAGAATTACTCCTACGGTATTTTTAGTTTTAGCTAAGTCAAAAAAAAAAAAAAATTGGTGAAAACACATGTGGTAAACGCAACACAAACATATGATAGAAGAGTTCAACCCTTGTTAAGATTAATCATATGAAGCTACGACATAACATATTAATCTCTATATCAGGAAAAAGTAAAAGTTATGGAGAACATCACGTATTTTAGGCGAGTAATCAGGAATTTCTTTGTTCAAGATACGTAACTAAGAGGCATGTGGTATACTCAAATTTTTTGTATGTTGATACTGGTGTTAAATGAATATGACTTATAAAAACCTGAGGTAATTAGAGGTAACCCAACCCCTTCCTTAAGATTTATGACCATACGAAGTTTAAAATAAATTATTTATGCCATGAAATGGCTAGAAATTTTTTTGATGCAATATAATATCCGTTGATAAATTTTAATCTAGTTAAAAATAACACCAAATAAAAAATTTTTTTAATTTAAAAGTTTTTTTAGGAATTATATATTTTTTTTTTTTGTACACTATTATCATTACAAACATAAAAAATTAGCAACGTCTTGCCGTAGCTAATTGTTAATAAATCAATACAAACATAAAATATTAGCAACGTCTTGCCGTAGCTAATTGTTAATAAATCAAATCATAGCTCTTCGCGTGCCTTGACATTTGAACTTAAAATTTGTTTTTGGTCATGCCAGTTAAATTTAGTTCATCGGGCCGATATACAATGCCAATAATATAAATATTCTGGAAAGTTTATTAAGCAAATAATCCAGACCTTCCTACCATGCTTTGCTCAAAATATAAAAAAAAGCTAGCTAGAACTGACCTTTACTTCACTATCCGATTGTGTTATGAAGTAAAAAAAAATATATATATTTATATACCATGTTCTTTAGTTAAAACTAGTCACGTTATAGTTGGTTTATTAGCTATAGTTACCAAATATACGCTAGTAAAATTTAGACCTGGATTCCAGAGTTATCAGAGGTAGAAAACGTTAATGGTTTATATGTGAAAATGGATGCAAATCAAAAATAAAAATAAAATTTGCCTCTATAAATAAATACGTTTCAGGAAAACCTGTTTGTAAAGGCAATGAAAATGTTTTAAATATATCTACAAAAAGACTTAAATGTATTGCCAATATGTATGTCCAAGTTGTACAAGGAAGTCCACATCCTTGTGCGAAGTTAGAAAGATATAAGAATTTGAAGATTATTGCATGATCATCATCCCCTGCAACGCAAGGCAAAGATTTGTCTAGTTCTTTCAAAGGTTTCAAGAAAAGCTGAGGTTAGGAAACCTTTCTTTTCTTTGCGTAAATTTTACTAAAACTACATTACAGGTTTCTTAAAATTTTTTTAATAAAAATCACTTTCTTATGAGTTTAAAAAAAACTTTTTAAAAATAATTTTGCTTTGATATCTAAGAAATCGTTATATGATTAAAATTGCTAAGAAGTAAAGTACCATAAAACATTTTATCTTAAAAATATGATAAAATACATTCAAACGCATAACTAAAGTAAGCTAATGGATCACGACTTTGTCGAGATCCATGAGCTCGCTTCAATTTTGCACATATTGATCACAACAGTGTACGCCCTGTACAAATTTAGCAAATTGTAAATGTATCTTACAGTCAGTTGCGGATTTAGACTTTTCAGAGCATGCGGCTATTTTAAAGCAGGCTATTTTATGCGGCTGTTTTAAAGCCTCTTTTTCCATGTCATTAATCAAAGATTTTATTAACAGAGTTTCTTTTAAAATAAATCTTTTATTTGAAAAGAAGCTCCAAAAACTAGGGACTATAGTACTCCTAGTCCCTCTAATCCAGCACTGCTTACAGTGGGAACATTTAAAAAAAAGAAAAAAGCATGGCACCTATTTCTCGTGATTTGACTGGAATAGTTTTTTTCATAAGTATTTTGGCAATTAACTTAATTTAAAAAACTAATGCGATTGCTTGATCTCTAAAAAACAATCGACTAAGAATTGTAGAAAGAGAACTTCCAAAAAGGCGTGTTATCCCAAGTTTGATAAAATTGACGGATATTCTGTTCATTGCAAGGCTGTACCAGTGGGGAAAACATATAAACCGCCTATAAACAATGTCAGCTATCACAATACAACCTACGAATCGTAAAATGCCAAAACAAATCATGTTGCTTTCCATTTAAAAAGATTGGCAAAAAAAAAGTCCCCTAACGTTTCATTCCATTAACAGTAATTCACGCGTTTTGTGAGAATGGTTAAAAAATTTGTATTCATGCAATCAGCGTTTGCACCACTGATGCATCGTCTTTTGCTACACGTTTTAAGTTCTCCCGTTGAATGTTTCTTTTAATTTGTTTCCACGACAAGACATTTTGCTGTCTCAATCCTGGGTGTTGTGATTAATAAGTTTGAGGAACTTAATATAGATATTCATAACTGTAGGGGACAGTCTTGTGACAACACAAGATGTCTCACATCTACAATGGTTTGCAGGAGAAAGTTAAGCAGCTGAATTCTTTGGTTGATTACTCCCAAACTACCGCCAGTAGATTTTTTTAAATATTTTTAAAATCTTGCCAAATTCTTTTCTACATCTACTCGTTTCAATTTTCACCTAAGCTCCTACGATAACTATGATTTTATATGTATACCAAAACATATCTTGCAAACCAGACTTTTAGCTCGTAACCTGGGAGTTGTTGAAGGGCTTTACGGATCCCTTTTCACTTTCTTGCAAAATTAGAGGTACAAATTTAATTACTATAAGCAAAAAGTAAAGCCTTCATTGATACAGAAGAGTATGTTATGGGTATTGGATGCCGGCAGGGTGGCAAGAGACACCAAGATAAAATAACAAGTGCCGAAGATCTTTACTAGAAGATCTAAAATGGTGTCCGATGTCAGCATGATAATTGATTAATTTAAAAGCGAGTTGGAGTACAAAAAATTAGTATATTTCGTTTTGAGCATTTACCCAGGCTTTCTTTTTTCAGCGCAATTATGAGGCTGGGAGCTTAAACTTCCATAATGTTATAAAAAGCAATTTAAAAAAAATCTCTTGTAAAAAAGGGGGCAAAAAAAACTACGGGACCTGGATGATTAAGTTCTTCAACATTATGCGCATCTGGATTATTAGGGAACTCGCTCTTGTTTGTAGTTTATTTTATTTGATTGCAATTTCTATTGTTATATCTAATTATATTTTCTATGATCTTAAAAGTAATAAAGTTTTTAGAATAGTGAAAAAATTGAAATAAAATTTATTAGAATAGTGAAAAAATTGAAATAAAATTTATCATTTAGATATGTGAAAAAGTGGGTTTTACGGAACCGATTTCTTCAATCGGATTCCGTGGCAACTTTGCTTAGTGTTCGTAGGTGTAGTCTTATTTTTGAGAGCTTTTTATAAACATAGATTTTTTTTAAAAAGTAGAACTATTGAACTTTATTGTTGAGTGTTTTTTTTGTTAATTTTTTTGAGTTTGTTTTGAGTTTGTTTGTCCCTCCGGGGTAGACACCTTTGGGGTCTACCCCGGAGGGACAAACAAACTCAAAAGAACTCCTCGATTATTGTGGAGCAAGACAAACTACGCTTTTATCTCGAATTATATTAGAAGTTATGATTGGGAGACATTATTTAAAAAAATATTTGTGGTTAAAAAAAAACTTTTAAGTGACAAATAAATACTGAAGCTACTTCAATCTACATAGCAAGTACCACAAAACCATATCAGCCAAATAAAAACCCATGGGTTAATAATGAGCTCATGGAACCTGTAAATTAAAAGAGTAAAATCTGGGGTAAATATGTGTCAGCAGAACCAGGATTACACCAACTTATTAGAGCAGAATAAAACAAAGTAGCAAAAACCGTCACAAAAGTGGTAAAAAAAGCAAAACTTTACTACAAAGGTGCACTAACTTTTTCGTTTAAACATAACCAAAGGGACTGAGTTCTTATGTTAAAAGCAAATCAAAGTTCACGATAAAATCCATTTACTTGAAGACAGCAATGGATTGATTACCGATAACATATTTAACATATGTAAAACTCGATGATTATTTTTATTAAAAAAAACTGAAACTTAACTACATAACTGGATAAAAAGTTGGTTGACAAATAGAGAACAACGTATCAAAATAGGCAATACATTATTGCCATGGAGACAAGCGTTTGGCGGAGTACCTCAGGGTTCGGTTTTAGGACCGCTCCTTTTTGTGCTCTACATTAACGATTTACCGGATTTACTTTTGAGTCATATAAAAATGTATGCAGACGACCATAGATCATAGGTATTATCAAGTCTGGAAAAGATGCATTATGTTTTCAAAAAGGTCTTGACACAGCTGTTAAATAGTTTAAAAAATGAATTATGTCATTTAGCATTGAAAAATGCAAAGTTATGCACATGGCCAAAAAAAATAAATAAGCCAAACCATATGTATACAATGGAATCACAAAATGGTCATCGCAAACAACTCGAAACCACAGCAAAAGAATGCGATTTGGGGGTTATAGTATCTAATAATCCTAAAGTGAGGTTACAAACTGAGCACTCAGCTGCAGCTGGTAATAGAGTGCTAGGGCAATTTAAAAAAGGATTCAGAAGTTGTAGTTTAACTCTATGGCGTTTACTATTTACTACTTATATCCGACCATTATAAGAATTTGCCGTTCCAGCGTGGTTTTCTCATTTCATAGGAAATATAAATACAATCGAAAAAGTTCAACATCGAACCGCAAAATGAGTTAAGTCAATTAGTCACCTAAAATACAAGGAACATTTAACACGGCTTAATTTCACTACCCTTTAAACCCGCCGCACGCGTATAGACATTATACAGCATTACAAAATAAATAATGGAATTGATTTAATCGATTTTGTGGCGCCATAAATCACATTAGCGTATTGAAGATCTAAGTATAGTTTAGGAATAAGGAGTCATGCCTTTGAACTGGCCGTCGAAAAAAACCTGAAACATTATGAAAGACGTAATTTTTTAACTAATCGAGTAGTTAAAAACTGGAATTCCTTATTAACAACCACAGTAAACGCAACATCACTCAACTGTTTTAAACGTAAACTTTAACAGTACAGTTTCTTCCCGCTTTTCAATTTTTAGTTTGCCTGGCGCAGCTATAATTGCAAATGTTGTCAGAAAAGAGGACCCCTTTTCTGCCTCTCTCCGTCAATAGAATATGTATTTTAGATAAATTCTTTCCACGAACTGTTTTCACTGTGCATGATTTCAATCATTTTGTAAATAATATTTATTGATGACCGAATAAATATAAATTTACATTCTTTATAAATTAACTTTTAAATGTAAATATAAATTAAAATTAATTATAATTTACTTTTAAGTATAAGTATTAATTAAAATTTAATATAAATAAATATTTTATATAAGTTCGTATTCTTTATAAATTTAGTTTTAAATTAAGTAAACGAAAAAATCCAAAATTTCTTCAATTTTGAGAAACTTTCCCCTTAAATTGAAGTTTAAATTTAAAATTTAAAAGTTTTACAGAAATTACGTAAAAATCAGAATTCATTGAAAAAGTAAAAAATAAATTGATAGGTTTGTAAAACATACAATAAATTACTACAAAAATTTCACGTTACAACACGGAACATAAGAGACCGGGGCTAGTTGGCAGCAGGGGTAAGTTGACGAACTGCGTTTATCTCCAGAGGCTTTCATCAGAAAGTAACAAAAATTACATAGTATGAATTCAAAAATTGTAAAAATTCCAGTCACAATTGGTTTACTATTTCTAGTCAGTTTTTTTTTTCAATAGTTGCCGTTTTTCAGAATCGATTGACTGTTTATAAAAAAAAATAGTCTTTTGGGGTAGGTTGGCAATATTTTTGCGCGGCAAGTTGGCTCATAGCATTTACTACGAAAAAAATATGTTTTTATAAGATTTTTTTTTTTTTAATTTTTAACAATATTGAAAAAATTTCTTTTTTACAAAAAAATTAAAAAAAATGGTTTATCTTACAAAAAAAAGAAGGTTTTCATCAGATAAAAAGTATGCCACTGTTTTGTCTGTTATACGAACTAATATAATTTTGTGTGAATGTTACTTTTAGCTGATACCAAACAGCTAAAAGTAACATTCAATTATTGCCTTAAAATTGCTGGCAAAATAAATAGTAAAAAAATTTCTACAAATTTTGCACTTTGTAGTACGTTAATAATCATTTTTATAGTTTGCTCCAACTTACTCCGGGGTAAGTTATAATTTATTGTAATTTGTTGTAAGTGTTATAAGTTGTAAGTTGTAAGTAAATGGCACAACTAGCTACTAGCCCAGGTCTTCCTTACTAAAAATATTACTCAAGGTTTCGCATTTCGTTTCGTTTCAAAAAATTACGACCTGAGATGTCCATGCTTAATAATGATAATGAAAACAAGATCAATTATTTTGTGATAGCGAAGTTTGTCTATTTAATTTATTTTTCTAAGCGTTAAAAATGATTTTGATACAATGTCTCTTGTATAACTCATATAATGGGTCAAAGTAATACAGTTAAAAATGTTTCGATCCACAAGAAGAATTTAACGCAGTACTCACTTAAAAATTTAGCACTCCTTGCGCAAACACGTTTAGTGAAAACGTTTTTCGGCATGATATTGGTACTTAGTTTTTTTTTTTTTTTTATCTCAAACCAAAAATTGTCTTAAAACTAATGTCTGGCCATGCGAGTTATACAGCAAACAAGATTATATTGTTTGTTTATTTTTGTGAACGAACCAAGTTGAACAAGGCTGAAAAAATAAATGCTCTAAACTAAAATTTAAATTTTCTTCATGCTTGATCTGCATAAAGAAAATTTAAATAAAAAAAATGAGAAATTTCCAATTTTAAAATGTTTGTTAACTTATATAAAAGTGCAAAGAATTGCAGCAAAAAACCAGATTAAATGTGGTATATATGTAACAAAGCTATATGATAAAATATGATTTGTTTTGTCTTTTTTTTATACTTTAACATTTTCATCAACGTTTCGCTGATAAAAAGTGAACGTCAAAAACTACTTCTTGTTTCTCTCGACGGTTTTCGTTGGGATTTTCAGAAAAAAGGATACACGCCAAACCTTGATTGGATAGTAAAACACGGGGTCACAGTTGATTATGTCGTTAACGTATTTCCGACAATAACATATCCAAACCATCAAACAATAGTTACAGGACTTTACCCAGAGCATCATGGAATTATTGGAAATGCTATGTTTAATAAGAAAACGGGAAAATTATTCGACATGCTTAGTGAAGAAACATGGAATCAGTCAACTCCCATATGGATAGAGAATCAGCTGAACGGCTTTGAAAGCGGATTATGCTATTGGCCAGGTCATAACATATTGTTCAACGGTATGAAGGCTAATTATACTGCAGATGATAAATATGCTGATCCTTATACTTCTCCCCAAGAAAATAAAATTATGCCTTTGGAAAAGAGAATCTCTCTTGTTATTAATTGGCTCAAAAAACCTAATGTAACATTTGTTGGTTTTTATTACGAGGAACCTGATGAGACAGCTCATAAAATTGGCGTAGACGTTGAAACTAAAAAGGAGCTTGGCAATATAATATTCAAAACAGACAAAATGATTGGTGAATTGATAAAAGAAATAAATAAGGAAAACATCACCGTTAATTTAATCATAGTAGGTATGTCACATTTTTCATTTTATACATTTATTAAGTTTTTTTCATTTGTTAAATTTATACAGATATAATTGTATAATGATAATATTGTTGTTGATAGTATTACAAGATTGCATTAATAATATTAATAACTATATTCAATATTTATAACAATGTTCGATAATACTTATAACAATATCAATTTTGAGTTTATTTTGTAACAATTTTTGCACATTTTTACCATAAAATAATTTTTTTTAATTAGAATTAAAAATAAATGAATTTCAGCGTCAGTGATATTTGCTACAATTATCATTGAAGTTGAGATTTCAAATGAATAATTAAACGCTATATAATGTTTCATCGTTCATCACATCGTCCAAATGTTTTTATATCAAATAGTTCTGCTATCTTCTTTTAGACTTTTTTTAATCTTGTCTTAAAAGAAATACAGTATTTCCTCTAAAAGTTAGAACTTTTAAAAATAGATAATACAACAAAATTATAATCAAAAAGATAACTTAAAATTAACTAAAATTAACTTAAATTAAATAGATAGTTAAATTAGAAAGTGTTAAACATTAAGTATTGTTTAACTTTTTTTATATTTTTGGTTTATTTTTAATATTTAATATTTATTATATTTCGACCTTAATTTCTTTGAAAAAGAATGGTACCATTCCTTTGCTGCTTATTTACAACAGGCTTCCCAGAAATCTGTACAAACAAATAAATACATAAGGATAAATTACATTAAACACATAACATCAGATTTGCAGCTACTCGAAAGCAAAACTGATACTCAATACGGCTTCCGACTTTATAGCTGTGTTATCAATTTTAATAAAATTGATAACACAGAGTACCGCACTTACTTGAATAAAATAGATTGAAAAACTTAATCTTTTTACAATAGCTCAAAAGAGCTTTTAAGACTAAGGTGTACCTAAATGATTAATTTAAATTTTGAAAATGTAGAAAAACTCACAGCTCAAAAAGGTTATACTTTTTGATTATAAACCAAATAATATTTAACTTGAAAAATAAAGTTTATAGAAAAAGACAAAACTGTTCCAGCACATGTTCATAGTAACGAATGTGCTCATAAATAGGTGGAAATCTGCACTACCCAACTAACACAAAACGTTCAAGTACGTTCAACAAACGTTGCAACGTTCGTTGAATGTTTTGTGTTAGTTGGGTAGGTAGCCAACCTAGGTGGAAATCTGCAATAGGCAGCCAACCTAGACGGATATCTGCATAGGTACAAAGTAGTTTAAATAAAAAATAAGTTAAAAAAACTGGGGTGAATCTGCATCAACTAAATTTGCACATTGACATATTGTGCAGTTCTAAATATTACAACACATAATGCACTTATGCAAGTTCTTGCTTACACCAAGATTTGTAAAGTCATTTGGAAACTCATATGCCAGTTTTACATGATTTTTCCATAAACTAATTTTGCTATAAATATATTCAAGCGACAAAGAGTTTTTTGATGGGGGTTTTGATTTGATGGGGACACAATTTTTAGATTGAGATTACCCCATCAAAAAATTATATTGTGTGTTCAAGCTAGATCTGTAGACCCGTAGACCAGCAGAGTTGTAGATCTGTAGATCCAGTAGAAATCTCTATTCTTCTTATAAAGTTGAACTTTAAAAATTATTTTTGATAAATTTTTCTACAACCTATAAAGATTCAATATAATTTAAGGTTTTAAATGCCATAAATAATGTATTAGAACTATCGGCTGATTCGTATTGGAATCTTGTATATGCAATAGGAACCGTATTATTGTTATACTATGTAATCCTATCAAAATCTTATTAGGCAAAAAAAAATCAAATTAATAAAAAAATCTGTATATCTTGTAGTCCAAAAAAGACTTATTAATGCAGTATTTTTGCCCTACGAGATGTTTCATTTTCATATAAAATTTTTTTATACTTTTACACTTTTATTGGTGAGCCTTTAGGATGTAGCTGCCCTATATTATACCTATATATGCCCTATATATACCTATAGCTTACCTGCAAACCTAGTAAACTAGATAATTATCTCATGAGCCTAGTAGAAATCCTATTTCTACCATACGCTACAGCGGAGAAAATAGAATTAACCTCACCTTTATTTTTCGTTTTAATTTAACAAAAGTAGCAGTGAAACAATTATTAAATCTACTTTATTTCTTATTATCTTCTACTACAATTAAAAAAATTATAAATTGGTATGTTTAAATAATTACAAATGGAAGAAAAACTAAGGTATTCAATTTGTGGAGAAAACAGAATTAGCCTCATTTACGTTATATACAAGAAAATACAGAAAACATTTTAATTTTACACTTATTTAATACTAGTAATGCTTCCTGAACTTTTAATGACTTCAAATATGCGACTTGACTTACTAGTCACAAGATTTTGGATAGTTTCTATAGATATTTCATTCCAAACTTCTCTGATACGAGTTTTCAGCTCCAATATGGATTCAAATTGCTTTCCATTTTCATAAACCTTTCTAGAAAGTATTCTCCATAGATTTTCAATTGGGTTTAGAGCTGGGCTGCATGCAGACCATTCATTTTACGTGAATATTTTTTTTCTCTAAACCAAGCTTTTGTAAAATTTGAATTATGAATAGCAGAATTGTCTTGTTGAAAAGAGAAATTTTCACCCACCAATACTTTACCATATTCAAGCTAGTTTCTAATAAGTCAGTGTAGTCCTGTAAGTTCATTTTTGTCGAAATATATGGAAGTGGAAGGTTTCCAGCAAAGGAAAAAGCCCTCCAAACCATAACAGTTCCAACACCAAAGTTACGACTCATCTGAGTTTCTTCCTCTTTTCGAAGGTCGTGCTAATAATATTGATAGCCATCAGGACTATCTAGATTAAACTTTTTTTCATTACTAAAGAGAACTTAATGCCACTCTTCCTGTCATGACATGTGTTCTTTTGCAAATTGTAACCTAGCTTCCTTATGACGAACAGTAAATTTTAGTTTTGGTTATCGCTTTTTCCAAACTGTGTTAGTATCTTCATATAAGATTTGTCTCACTCGTTAAACTGTTACAGGTAGTTATAAATCGGCAGGAATATGAGATGCAGTAATATGCTGAGCAGCAGTAAGACGTACAACAGCTCGTTTAGTACCATAAGCTCCATAATTAAAGCCCATCTTGAAGTAATTATTAATCACTTTTAGGGATCTTTTAACTTTCTTTGCAATTTCCCAATTAGATAAGCCTGTATCTTTGTATGCTTTGATTATAGCTATTTCTACGTTAGTTAAACACTTATCATGTCCCATTTCAAATTCAGGTATCAAAAACCAAATGTAAAACATTTTATGAGCACTGATTTCTCTGTTTTTTTATTAGCTTACAAATAATAATAAAAAAATAAGTCATAAATGCGTATCACCAGATCAAAATATACAAGCAAACTGAAAATAATTATTGATGAGGCTAATTCTATTTGTTACCGCAAATATCAAGTATTATACATTTTATGGTTTTTTCAAATGAACCACAATTTAATTATGCTATAATATAATCTAAAAAGTTGTTGCAAGTAACAATAATTGTAAATGTGTGGATACAAAACATGCATCGCACAAATTTGCTTACAGGTTTTGGTTAGAACATGGTGAGGCTAATTCTATTTTCTCCACTGTATTAAATAAAATTATATTTTTACAATTTCGAAATAGATATAATATTGTCAAGTATCGTTAAACAGTCATGACGCAGTTGTTAAAGTTCTGACTCAGAACTAAGAGATTCGTGGTTCAACGCCGACTCTAGCCAAGTAAGTGACATTTGTAAAGGAGATGTGAAATTCCTGGTTAAATGTTTCTCTAAGATGCTCTATGACAAGACCAATAAGTCTTCTTGAAGCCCCTTAACAACTAAAAAAAAGTTATTTCTTAATCTAGTATTAGTCCTATAGATTATGTAAGAATCCTATAATCCTTATGGCAGTACAGTATTAATTCTTTTACAATTTTATATTCATACTGCACATTCCTATAGGATCCTATAAGACTAGGGTATAGCAATTCTATTGGCCTATAAGAATCCTATAGAACCTATAGGATTCCTTAAATATTGATATAAGATTACAATAAGAACCATATTGATCTATCCGAATCTTTTAAAACCTATAGGATACATATAGGAATCTTAGAACAATCCTATTGATCCGATAGAAATCCTGTAAGATTTATAGGATTCTTATAGGATCCTATAAGACTTTTTGACTTTTAACATTATATACATTTATTTTAAGTCTTGGAACAATAAAATTGTTATTTGAAAACTTTTTAGGAGAAATTTCACTAAAGTAAGAATGAATAATGTTAGGAGATAAAAATGCTTTCTTATAAACATGAACAGCAAAACTTGGTGTATTGATTTGTCAATTGGGTATGTAACTATTCATACTTTAAGACAAATATACAATTTCTTCTTTTATCTTGGCTATAGCTTGAGCTCAAAGAATTTCCGATAATTTTTATAAATAAACTACAACGCTTATTTTTAAAAGTGATGACTTTTTTACCAATAAGATTAAACAAGGTTTTTATTAAACTTTTAAAATTTCACGGCTTTGTAAATTGTTATGACTTATAAACAAAAAAAAAATTTAGATTGTTTTTACATAAAAATGTACTTCGGTATATTTCTATAATATTTTTCTTTAGGAGATCATGGTCACACCACCTTATCATATAAGAAGGTAATTTACTTAGACAAATATATCAACCTTGATGATGCATTAAGTATTAGTGGAACAACTTTTGTATATATATTTGCTAAGACCGGCTGCCTAAAACATATATACAATGGCTTGAAAGCTGGTCAAGATCATTTTAAAGTCTTTCTTAAGGAAAATATACCCGAAGAGTTGCACTTAAAAAACAGCGATAGAGCTCCAGATATATTAGTAATAAGTAGCCATGGATGGACTATTTTGAAAAGTAAAAATTCAAAAGAATGGTTTCAGGAAACTAATGATTATTGGAAAATAGGAGACCATGGGTATGAGCCCGAATTTAAAAGTATGAACACAGTTTTTTATGCATTTGGACCCGCTTTTAAGAAAAACTATAAAAGTCAGTCAGTTCGTATAATTGATTTATATTCACTTATGTGCAAAGTTCTAAAAATTCCGCCCAGAAAAAATGATGGCAACGAAACCATGGTTACTCAATTTCTTAACAAAAATACTTAAAGTTATAATATAGTTATATCTATATATATATATATTATATATATATATATATATATATATATATATATATATATATATATATATATATATATATATATATCTATATGTATATATATATATATATATATATTTGTATATTTATATATTTATATATATATATATATATATATATATATATATATATATATATATATATATATATATATATATATATATATATATATATATATATATATATATATATATATATATATATATGTATGTATGTATAGGTATAGATAGATATATAGGTATAGATAAAGATATATATATGTATAAATATCTGATTTTTTCTTTTATAAATAGTTAGAGTAAACTCAAGTTTAATGAATAATTTTTAAAATCTTTAAATCCAATGATACAACTCAGCAAACATTGTTTGATTGGATTTGTAGTGGACCAATATAGATATTTTTTAGCGGTTCATTGAAGTTTTGCTCATCGGTTACTTAGAGGACCATTAGTGATTATAGACGTGGTAATTGTGACTTGTCGTTGGCTAACCACTTTTAGCGGCTGTCACTAATAGTTTACAAAGTAACCAATAAGCAAAACTAAAGTGGTCTGCTCAAAATGCCTAAATAGGTCTGTAATTCCGCTATAGAACGTTTTCTGGGAATGAAAAAAATTAAAATATTTCTAAAAATTGTTTTTTGATTTCAGCAAAAAATAGTACTATTGATAAAAAAAATTTATTATGTAATTAAAATTAAGATGTCATATACAACCCAAACCAGTAGTTAATCAGCTTATCCGCTAAGTAACTTGATTGGAAAATGTAGTTATTAATTCTAGAACAAGAGTTAAATGTAAAATAAAATACTTGTGATTATTGGCTATTAAAGTTAGTCATAGCAATATAGCCTTATCAATGAAAGATAAATGGGAAAACTTTATGATTTGTTTATAATGCAATCGTAAAATACAGTTTTGCTTGGAGAATAATTGCGAAGAAAATTGTGACATTTTATGAAAAGAGAAGCTTATATTTTATGTACTTTATGCGATAGTGGTGTAGTGGTATAGCGCTAACTTCAGAGGCTAGAGGTTCCGAGTTCGATCCCCACCACGTCTCTGGTTGTACAGCGCTAAACTTGTATTACGGCGCAGCAGCCTTATTTGTCAAGGTTTAAGTTTTGGAGTTATAGAGTCGAGAGAGGGTTATAACCACAATTAAGTAGACTCCTTGTCTGCAGTTGCCTTCTCGGCCTTGGGAGGTATATTAAAATAAAAATAAAAAATAAAAAACTGAAATAAAAATAAAAAATGAAAAAATCCTCGTCTTAAGTTGAACATTGTTAGATACCAAAGGGAAAAAAGAGAACCAAAAGCTATCCTTCAAATTGCCAGCATTAATTACATTAAAACTGAGAAACAAACAAAATATTTAAACGGAATAAAATAGAATCAGCTTTCACAAATAAAAAAAATAAAAAACAGACCAGGAGATGATTATAAATCTAAAAAACGGTTTTTTCTTTCCTAGAGTGACTCAAACGAAGTGTGTGAAGATCGAAATAATAGAACAAAAATTAATATTTTGGAATAAACACAAAAAAAAGAGAAAAGAATAAGTGGTTTTTATAGTACAATAAAGATAAAAAATATAGCACTAAGACACAAATTTAAAAGAAACAGAAGAAATATATGCTGCCCTTTTTGATGCTAAACTTGTAAAAAAAGTAAGTACATAGAGTGAAACAAGCTTAAAAAAAAAATTAGTTGACCTAAAAACGTAAAGAGCTGACCTAAAAAAATGTAAAGAGTTGACATGAAAAAAATTGAAAGAGTTGACCTAAAACTGGAAAGAGTTGACCAAAAAATGGAAAGAGTTGACCTAAAAACCTCAAAATAAATAATAATAGTTTAAGTTGCATTTTCTTAATTTTAGAAAAGATGACACTAAATTCTTTCGAACTGAAAATTCTAAATATTTTAACTGGTTTAACTTTAAAATCAAATCAAGCTGGATGGAGAAACCAAGCAACTTAATAAAACATATGCAAATACAAAAAATCAAACTCAGGAGGTAATGCCATCAACATCAAACATCAACTGAACTTATATACTGAAGTGATATTGCAGAGCTGTCTCTAACTCGAATTTTATCAAACTGAAGCAGTTAAAGAATTTAGCAACAATCTAATTAAAATATAACAATCCAATTAAAATATAATAATCCAATTAAAATATGATAATCTAATTAAAACATTTCATTGTTTTTATTGTTTTGTTTTTTTTCCTTTGTTGGTCGTATTACAATTATATATTGCCAAAAATAAATGTTAAGTAAAAAGTATAAAAATTAACAAAATAAGTAAGAATAAACGTTTTATAAGTGTAAATAAGTAAAGGCAAAGTTATTAATTCATATTATTAATAACAACATTGTATGTCATCTAATGAAAAAATTAGGGTTTTTAATTTACTTTTAAAAAGGTGAAAAGTAATTCAAAATAAAAATTCGGCAAAACAATTTTATTCCAAAGGTGTGGTGCCTTATAGGCAATACAAAATTAATTAAATTTTGTTTTACAAAAAGGTTCATTTAAGAAATCAGTCTTTCACAAATTGTATTTGTTGATAGGTTTCGGAGTAAAAATGTCTTTGAAAACAGAAAGGGAGAACTCATTTTTCTACATCAGTTGTCCCTTTCTGTTTTGAAACTGTTTTGAAAAGAATTGTGGCCATGGCGCAGTGGTTAAAGCGCTTGCTTAAGAAGCAGGAGATCCAGGTTCAAAACGAGCTTTGGACATATTTTCGCGTCACTGTAAGGAAGGAGGGGTGAACTTCCTGGTTAAATGCACTTCCGCGGAGTTCTGTGACAATACCGTTAGGTCTTCTTGGGGCACCTAAATAACAATAATAATAATAAAAAAAAAGCATGTTTACAAAGCATAAAACATTATATATATTTAGCTCGAATGTATTTAAAATTCTCATTTCAATAAAATTTTTTGCGGTAGAAAAGCGATTTGCAAAGCTCATTAAACGGATTGCATGTATATGACGGCAACAAAGACGTTGCAACTTTCTTTTTTCTGTACTACCCCAGACAATATTAGCATAATTTAATTAGTTGTGTATAAATGAATAATAAAGTTTGATTAAAATTTTCTTATTGAGGTAGGTTCGTGCTTTCAAACATAATACTTGTTAGTTTAGAGGCTTTATTTAAATCATTAATATAAATTAGGAAAAGGAGTGGCCCAAAAATTGATAAATAACAATCTAATTAAATTATAACAATTTAATTAAAGTAAAAAGGGGAATCTTTAAAACAAAATCTTTTTAAAGACGTGTAAAAACCTAAAAGTACTTATCATGTCATGTCATATGTATATATATATATATGTATAGGCACGTACCCAAAATAATTTGAAGGGGTGAGCACTTTTTTTAAAGGCGCCAAACGGGCATACAAATTGCATACAATAATTCAAAATGAAGAGAATGATATAATTTTTAAATGCGGTAAAATAATAATTAGAAAACCAAATTAAGTAAGAAATAATAAAGTATTGCAGTAAAAATCGTTTTTATATGATTAAGGGTGTAAGCTCCATTCTTCTTGGATGTAGTTTGATAAATAACTTTGCGATTTCTGTTTTGTCTAATGCTTCGACCTTCTCACGATGCACATGCATTAGTGTAAGTGCTCCTAACCGCTCGTCCTATATCGAATGCTCTGATATAAATTGACAATCTGCGAAGTGCAGATACACATCTCTCACATTCACAAGATGTTTCTGGAAGTGTACAGCCAATGCATAAGAGTGTATGTACATTTGGAAGAGCTTGCTTATCGCATTACAATGAAGCTGGTAAATATTTTGGTTTTGGGTCTTCCATTTTATCATAAAGTTTCTTCCAGCAACTAATTTCTTCCTCAAGCAATTCTGGAAGAGGTAGATCATTACTATAAATTTTGACAACATCTTTAAGACTTTCGATTATGTCACATATTGAAGCTTGAGATTTTCACACATGACATATATTAGTTTTATAGCTTGACAATATTGTTCACTAAACATTAATTGGAGGTCCGATATAATGTAATCCAAATAAGGAATCAAAATGTTACGCTTGCAAAACTCATTTGGAGGATCAGCTGGAGTCTTCTGACAATAAGTTTGCCATTGAACTGCCCTAGATGTTATCTCATCAACGCCCAAATGATCTGCTGTTCTTAAAGCATGAGTGAAAATGAAATTAGATTGTTATTCAAGCTGAGCATCACATCTGTGTTTTAATTCTAATACATTTTCCTGTACTTCTTTGTATGCGCCAACCACATCTTGTGTTCGGCCTTGTAAAGAAATAGCTATGGCCCTCAGATATGATGTCAATCGTATAATTGTTACCAGTGTATAAATGAGTTCAAAGATTTAAAGATATTATTTGTAAGACAGAGCATTTCGTCAATCTTCCGGTGTCCAGCTTGACTAATCTTCATCTTTACTGGTGTATACATTCAGATGCAATTTATCGGCCATAACTTTACACAAAATAACAATGTAGCATAGCGCATCCTAAAAATAATGTGGCCATCAATATTCTCTATTCATCTTGTAATACAGATATACAGAAGACTTTCTCTGTGAGCAGCTCCAGCTTCTTTTTTATTATTTCAATTAGCAGTTGTTCTCTCTTTGGTGAATTTTTAATAGAAAATTTAGGCCGTGACTTAGACAATGTCCATACAATGCTAAGCTATTGTCTGTCAAAATAGCCTTTACCAAACCATGTCGCATGTTGCTGGCTCCATCATAATCTTGGCCAAATATTTTTTAAGTTCTAATTCATTGTCTAAGAACCATTTCTTTGACAAATGATAAAAAGCACGACCTGTATTTCTGTTAGCTGGATTGACATCAAGAACTTCTTCTCGAATAATGTTGTAAAAGTCAACAAACTGAATTGAAATCACTACCTTTTCTTTGTTGTGTAGGGATACTTCATCTATCAGAAGAGTATAAAATTTGGCCTTTTTTATTTTTAATATGATAACCAACAATGTCAATAAGTTCATTTTGGACTGTTCCAGAAAGATATGTAGCATTCTTTAGTCTGAATGAATTGAAATGGTGTAGTAATTCTGAATTATGCTTTGCAATAAAGTTTCCTTGCTTGACACTTGTATTAGTATTAGATATTTTTTCGTTAGATCCACGGAATGCCAGACCTTGTTTCCCCTTAAAAAAAGAGCTGCTTTAATAATACAATCTTCAAGGATGTGTTTGTTACAGCGAATTCTTTCTTGCAATGTTGTATCAAGCTTTATATGTATTTGTGTATTAGGATTGTTGCATATTCTCTTTGCATCATCCAAATACTCCAACGCATACGAATGGTATTAGTTTGAAACATGTTTGGCAAGATGTTTTGCTAAACTTTTCCAGTCATCAGCTGGAGTCAAAATAAATTGTCCTTTACCTTCCTTACTACCAGCCGGCAAAAGAAAATACAAGCACCACAGTATAAACCATATTTTTCCTTACTGCACCTCAGGTATGAATATTTATTAAGTAGTTTAATGGGAAAACGTCGCTTTTTTCCATCACCTGATAAAGAAAGTGGTGTTAACACAAGTTAATGATTTTATTATACAAATTGAGTTTTTCAGTATTGGATAACAATGGCAGTGTTTCAAGGTCTAACATTCCAATATCATAACAAAGATGAGCGTAAGTATCACTTTGTTGTGCTGCATTATCATCATTGCAAAATTGTTGAGCTGTATCACCATCAATGTCAGATTGTTGAGCTGTATCACCATCAATGTCAGATTGTTGAGCTGTATCACCATCAATGTCAGATTGTTGAGCTGTATCACAATCAATGTCAGGTTGTTGAGCTGTATCATCATCACTGCTAGATTTTTGTGCTACATTATCATCAATGTCAGCATCACTGTTGTGTTGTGTCAAAAGTGTTTGGAGTAGATCTCAGTTTTCCGAAAAAATTTTTAATTTTAGTAAGTGATTTGGCTGCTTTCTTCATAACCTTTTGCTCTTTGGCATGCTTGAATTCTGAACCTGATTTATTTCTTTTAGTTTATTGCGATATTTCTAAAAATATGATTTTTAAATAAATATCACATAAAATAATATAACTACCATTTTTTGTATTGCATTAAATATTGTTTTTTTTTTAGATATTTTGTTTAAATTGGCCTTTTGCTCAGTGATGTTTTGCTGAATTTACATTTTTAAATAAAAAAACTTTTATATCGAAAAAACGCAATTATAAAAAACTTTTGCATTTTTTTTTTTAATCGCTACCCGATTTTTACAGCTGGCGTGATACTCATGTAGTTTAAGGCTCCAGGACCAATAACAACCTTAAATTCCTGCAGGACCAATAACAACCTTAAATTTACAGTTGGTGATGTAAAAAATATTTAAATATTTTGTAATATGTTGTGTATTTATAAATATTTAAGACATAATTATGCTGTGTCTTGAAACTATAGTGGAATGTAATTTCAGATTTGAAAATAGTTTAAAATTATGAAATTTTTTTCAGTTTTCGTTAATTATTTAGTCTTTATATTTCCAATTAATATAGTTTCATATCTATTCTGTTAGAGGTAAAATCTGTTTGTTTAAACACAAAACTCGACGTGTAACTTTATTAAAAGTGATGTTACATTACTTTTTTCCTTCTCTATTCTAATGATATGATATTATGTGTATAAACAATTGGAATATCTGTAAATTGGTTAACATTACAGCCAAATAAACATGGATAATGATCACCATGAAGATTTCCGGCTTCAAATTATATTTCTGGATAATCACCTAAATGATAAAACTTTATTCACCAGGTCATATCTTAATTTACTAAAGTTAATTTAGTAAATTAAGATATGGTCATATCTTAATTTACTTAAGATATGACCATATCTTAATTTACTAAATTTACTTTAGTAAGTTTAGATATGATCTTTATAATACTTTAGTAAAGTACACCTGGAAACATGGTATCATTCTCTCCAAAAGATTGCTATTTCAAATTATTGTTATTTCAAATGATTTTTTTTACCTCTTAAAAGTTCTTAATTTTTGTGGAAAGTATAAAAATGTATTAAATTTAAAAATAAAAAAAATTATTAAATTTAAGTCAACTGTCATGTTCCAATATCATTCAAAGTGTTGACTCCCCCCTGCTTTTAGTTAACTAAAATGTAAACAATTACAAAATATTTTAAAATTATCAAATTGCCCTAAAAAAATCGTAAGACGTCGTGAACTACTTTCCCTTCAATATTTAGGGGAATATGCGAATCTTTAATGTCTTCTAATCTAGTTTCTATATTAGATAGTTTCCCTGCAATTGTGTCATTTATGCATCCAAATATGTATAAATAAGGCGTTTCCAATAATTCTTGAACGTTATAACAGTTAGTGAAAACATTTCTCTGTTATGATGAGAAACTTTACTAAAAGAGTAAAGTTTCTCATCATAAATTAGTTAGTAATAAGTGACCTGAGTTTAAAATTTAGGCATGATCTGACCAGATTATCAAATTTCTTCTGTATACGCTTGTTGGATTTTCTCGAATGATTTTTTGTGATCCGATCTTCGAAAACCCTTTTGCGTATTTCATGTAATGAAATTTTTCTGCCTGAAATAGAAGAAATAGACGTTTCAAATTTTTCCAAACTTATTAAAAGCAATTGTTGGGTATTTTTTCTGTTCAATCAATGTTCCTAAAACATATTGTCCAGAAGTGATTTTTTGATTTAAATTCTCTTTAACCTTCTTAAATGATCGTGGGATTGGTACAGAGATTCCGCTACCTATATAGAAAGATTGTTTCTTGATAAAATCTATAATTTATAAAACCCTGATTGTGACAAGTCAACTGTGTTTGTTGTTTTCAAACTTTCACCTTTTCACTAATGTAGGCAATCACTTAAACAACTACTCTAAGGTGCTTTATACAAGGAAGAGTTGAAAACAAAAGGAGGGATGTAGGAGTTTTTTATTCCAGATCTAACAAACAATAGTAAGGGGTTAATAAAAGGGTGTATTGTTATAAACCAAAATCTCCTTCTCGACAAATTAAGATTTACTAGATTTTTTTATAGGTCGATAATTTTTATAGTCTGTTTGGATAGAAAGTTTTTACTTTTATCAGTGACCGATATATATTTTTTAATTTTTAAGTTTGATTTTTACTGTTTGTTTATTTAGTTTTTTTAGTTTAGTTTTAGTTAATTAGTATTTAGAGATATAGTCTAGAGATATAGTTTTTTTTATTAATAAAAAGTAAAAATTAATAAACAAGGGGGAAGTTTTTTTAGCAAGCTTGGGATGGGTGGGAAAATTTTCCAAAAATTATTAAACGCCCCACCCCTCATATTAGAATATCTTAGAAACAATTCTTAACAACCCTTCCTTTAGTTCAGAACTCTAGTAGACGATGAGCCTTGACTACAATACTGTGTTATAAAAACTACTCATTTTAAATTTTTTAAAGATTTAGATTTCGAAAAATAATTACACTCTACAAATAAACAATGAGTATTTTAATAGTTTATTGTAGTACATTCTTGTTAAGGGAAAAAATTTCTTACTCCTTATTGCGATGGAAAAACTTGAGTCCATAATTAAATTTATCTATTAAGTTTACCTAATATCTAATTTATATGTTTACCTGATAGTTTATTGAGTTTTTTTCTCGTTCTAATTTTATTAAGCTTAGTATCGCTAAAGTTGTTTATATCAACATTATTTTGTTCCAAGAAGTCACGAACAACCATGTTCCCGATTGATCCCTGAATTTTAATCTAAACTAATTTTTATTTTTAATTTTATATATTTATTTTATTTTGTATGCAGAAACTTTTGGTAATTTCTTTATTCCATTATATTAATCTGCGTTATTTATTTAATTTAGAAAAATTAAATTACAAAGTTGATATGTTTAATGAAGTACAGGAAATGAAAAAAGGCTCTGAAGTTATTATTTAACTTAAATATTGCTATTTAAATTAATTATTTCTTATTATTTCTGAGGAACCTTATTATTTCTATACTTATTCAGATCACACCAGTGATAACCACACAATGATTATGTATAACTAAATAAATAATAAAAAAGGTTCCTCATATCATTCCATTGCACTTACTATTAACAGACGTCGTTCGTTTAACTGCATCTTCTTTAGATTCAAAGTGAAGGCTTGTGCGAATTTTTAAATAGCCTGACTTTGATTGACGAACACCATATAAAGTATTTGTGTAAGTCTTTGCGATTCTTTTCTCAATGACTTTCAACATTCGCTTTCAACTTCCGGTGGGACTTTCGTAGTTGATTTTTTTTATCTGCAGAAAATAACTTTTCTGTCAAATTGGTTGAGGGCAACTTTGACAAAACCTTTCGAAATGGCGTGTAATAAAAAGAATTCCAAGGCGTGTTGATGTTCTCTAAGACCAATTGACATGTTTCTCTCATGTAAGGAAGCGAGTTTTTAGTAAAAGGAATATAAACGCTTAAAAAAATGGTAGATAAATTGTTTTTCACTTCAGCGTTAGTTGTGAAAATATTGGTAATATCGCTAAACGGTGATTGTGACCTTTTTAGCCGATGGTTCACCGAACTGGGAAAAGTATTTACTGGATTTTCACCATTTTTACATAAACCACAACGATTAAGTGTATTTTCTTTTTGTATAAAAGGACTCAATTCAATCCATACATATTGAGAATAGCGTTTTGTAAATTTATTTCTTTCGTCACCACACCATCGATGTTTTTTTAGAAACACTGCCAATTCATGGAATTTTCGATGGAAATATTTTTCGTTCATATGAATGTGCTGGAATTGACTATTAAAAAGTTCATACCTTTTGCGTTTTATAGTATAATGGATTTCTTCTGGCCCTTATAATATTTCAGCTCTCATATAAAAACACTCAATAACTTTTGCCATATTAATAAGAAATTATTTGTATCAACTTTTTTTAAATTTATATTTAAGCAAATAGATTACCAAAAAATTGCTTACAGTTAAGCACTGTATTTAGCGCAAAAAAGAACGATAAAAATTGAATGATCAACGTGGGCGTATCTAGGACTTTGTCCAAGAAGGGGAGGTGGGAGTGTTGTCCAACCCAAAATAAAAAAAGTTCCCGTTTTTTTAAAGATAAAACCACTGTTTCATATGATCATTTAGAATGTTTTTAGAATAAAGATTATTGATACTTTGTTAATAAATATATTAAATGTATATATAAAACTTGATTTAAAAAAAAAAATGTTGCAGTAATATAACATAATTAGTAACAACAAATAACATTTAGGGTGGTAGTTACCCCGTTTATCCCTCTTTGTATCCGCCCCTGATGATCAATACTGCATACTTAAACTAAATTAATCAGCGCCATTATTCATCATTGCTTTTAATAACTCAATCGATTTATTTTATTTTAATTAATATTTTTTTACAATAGCTGTGTTGTATCTTAGTTGCCATTTTGCTAATATATTTTGTTTCATATCGAACATAAATATTTAGTGATTCTAAAGAAAGTTAAGAAGAAGCAGAGAGAAGCAGTTCATGTAAAATGAAAAAGAGTTTTGGGCTTAAAAATTGTAGAACTTGAATAAAAAGCATTAGAAGAAAGAATACAAACAAAACTGAAATAAACTTAAGTATGAAAAACTATATCATATAAAGGAATTTAATAATCAGTACAAATGAAGATCTAGCTGCTAATAATCAGTACAAATGAAGATCTAGCTCTATTATCTAGATAATATCTAAACAAACAAAAAATTAATAAATTGGTTGACTGGATGATTATTGTTAAAACAAAAACGAATGAAAATTATGATAAATTAAATAAATTTTTGTTAAAGAGGATTTGATTTATATTGAAATATAATTTCAATACAAATCAAATCCTCTTTAACAAAAATTTATTACTAGAATCTAAACTATTGCTCCAATTATTCCTCAAAGGTTGTTTTCAAAACCAATCTCAAATGTTTTTCCAATTCATTTTGATGTATATACATTCGACAATTACCATAATCTTTAAACTTATTTAGCTGCTTTTAATAAATTTATGTAAATTACTTGTTAATTCAACTAATGTTCATGCATTTGTTGTCATTGATTTATAATGTATTTCGAATAATAATAATTTTACTACAAAAGAATTTAATAAATTGATTTCTTTTTCTTCCAGACAAATCAGTTAAATTCGTTATGTCAAAAGTCAACTAAAGACTACTGCTGGTTTTATTAATTTATTTATTTTCAATCCAAATCTTTTTTTTTCTTGCAATATTTTCATTCTTGTTAAATAAACCATTTTCTTTTTCCTCATTTTCTCCACAGTTTTATTTTTTTTTTACTATAAAAATTAAACATGCTCTCAATCAAATTTCAATGTGTTGTATTTAAGCAGGATTTTCCATGGTGTGCCATGCTAGACAAGAATAAAATGAGGATAGAAAACTAGGAAAGAATAATTTCAGAATAGAATGTTTTATGATAGTAATAAAGAAACCTTACTAGAAAAGAATTTTTACAAAATAATATTTTTTGGCAGAAATTTTGAAAAGAAACTTGAAATACTTTCTAAGAAAGAATATTTTTTAATAAACGTAAACAACTTGCTTGGAAAGAATTTTATTTAATAAATGCGAAAAACTTGCTAGGAAAGAATTTTATTTAATAAATCTAAAAAACTTGCTACGACAGAATTTTATTTCATTAATCCAAAAAAATTTGCTAGGACAGAATTACCATTTATAATAAAAGTGAATCACTGATGAATGATTCAGAAATTTCAGATAATCTTTATTATTTCACAAAGATTTTGTTAGAATTAGATTATACTTATTTAACATTTATTCAATTAAAAATCATAACTGTAATTACCAAATTGCGCGCAAATTCTTTCTTAAAATTTCTTTGCTTGCACGTTTTTAAAATTTCTTTTCTAAAATTTCTTTGCTAGTACGTTTTTCCAATTTTCTTTGCTAGAAAGAAAATGACTTTTACTTGTGCGATTTCTATCCTAAAAAAGTCTTTGCTAGCAAGTTTTTCATTTTTCTTTGCCAGAAAGGATATATGTATTTCTTTCTTCTTTTCTATCCTTCAATTATTCTATCCTAAAAAGTAATCATGTTTTTTTCTATCATAGCAAGAATTTTCATGTTTCTTTCCTAGAAAGGCTTTCCTGAATTCTTGTCTAGAACCGGCCACCGGATCCATCCTCCTATAGTAAAATAAATCACATCTTTGTATATTTATAAAATATACTTGTAAATTTTTTTTTTAGTTATATAGTAAGCATAACTAACTTTTTTGACCAGGAAGAACTTTTTTGACTTAAAAGAGACTATGCTGTCAAAATATATTTGGCAACTAAAAGAAAAAATATTAATTTTAAATTAAACTGGTCTATTTTAAAAACTGCGCCTGCTTACAATAACATTTACAAAAAATGAATACTATGTTTATAAGAAAAGTTTGTCATTATTACTTATTTAGATCAAGAAAATTTACGAAATAAAAAAATCTGAATTAATTTCTAAATGCAGACATGAAAATAAGAACCTTTTAAAAAATTATAAAAACAAATGACCAATCTAAAATTATCCTAATTCTAAAGAATTCTTTTCATGATTTTTTAATTTTTTAATGTAGTTGATGCAACTTCCTGGTTGCAAAATAACTACAGTTATTACATAATTAATTATAACAATTCCCAACTTCCTGTGAAATATTTTTTGTATAATTAAAATTTTCTGATGTTTAGACATTCTTCCTGGTGAACCTACTGATTGAGAAACAAGCTCAAATGTTATTCTATGTAATTTTTTAAAATGTTTTGCGAATCTTTATTTTTCCCGCGGTTCAATATTATAACCGAGTAATTTTTTAAAGAGTTTTTCTGTAGAATTCATATTTAATCTTCTTCTGATTATTTTTAAACACTCATAAACACAACTAGAAAAAAACTAATGACACTATGTGAAAAAAATACTGAGTCCGTAAAAATAACAAGTGTGCAACACGTGAGTTGTTTTTACAGACCGCCGAAAAACAATGCGTTAATTGAATCGTTCATTTCAGAAACCTGTCAAGTGCGCTTTTTTCTTTTATTCGAAAACTAAAATGAATTTCTAAATTTTAAAATAAGTTAAGGTTTTGGCTTAGGAAAAAATTCAAATTGTTTGTTATTGTATTGTAAAAACAAATAATACCTGGGGTTAATTTTAAAAAATTTATTTTTTATGCAACACATTTTAAAAATTTTTGTACTTGACTGGTTTCTGCAATTAAATAAAAAATTTTTCCTAAAAAAATAATTTCCGCCTATAATATTGATTTTGAAAAGCAGTTGCAGGTTGTAAACAAAAAAGCATAATTTTTTTATGCTTAAATTTATTAAAAATTAAATAAAAGTTAAAATATTAGTTAAATGAGGAATACAAAATAGAGAAATAATCGAAGACAAACGATATAAAATATAGTAGTTTGAATTTTTAATCAACTCTTTTTTTTAAACGCTACATTTATGTTGCAGACGACTTCGTACTTAGGCCACTGGAAAATTTTCACAAAAATAATCATAGCCTTTCGTATATTTTGCCAACTTCTTCAGGTAATTTACTTTCTTTTATTTTATTTCTATCTTTCCAGATGAACATGCGACCACTGTTGGGGGCTCCGGATCTGCAGAATATTTTTTGAGTGAAAAAATATTTTGCAGATCAATTAAAAAAAATAATAAATAAATTTACATAAAAATAAGAATAATAATAATTAAAAAAAAAAACACGAAAAAATCATAACATAATTAGAAAAAACGAAACTAAGTTTTAACACAATAACATTTAAAATATTTGTGCATATTAACGACTATATTTATGTGTATTTTGCGTATTACCCCAAGGTTCTCGATGATAAGACTTTTACCAGTTTTCTGCGAGTTTCCTGAAACAACATAATCTTAACATGCTTTTCAAAATATATTAATTAATATTTTCGAAGTTTTAGTTTATTTTTTTTTTTACTTTGTATAATTTTTTTGTATTGTTTTTAATTTGTTTTATATATTTTAGGGATTGTCAATAAATTACGTCACACTATAAGAGAAGGCTTTCGCTTTTTTGTGACGACTCATGCGGGACTTGTTACTAAAGTGTTACGAAGTTGTGACTTTTTAAAAATAAATACATTTATAAGAATGATTCATTATTAATAATAGGCTGTGTTAAATCACCACACCAACATCCACTCTAACTTAAAAATACACCTCTCACATTAGGTGGTGGTCTGAGAGCAAATAGTAAGAGTTTCTTGGGTATAAAAATTCCATTTTTTTTAAAACATCTTTGCTTCCAACAAGGCTGCAAGGAACCACTAATTAGAATTGGATGATACTGGAAGAGAAAAGATAAAGATTATAGAGCAAGATAACGATTAACAAACGACTTAAAAGATTGCAAACTATATGAATCAGGACAGCAAGACGAAGGAAGCGAATTCCAAAGAACTGATGTTCGAGGAAAAAAACTAGACGAATAAGAGTTTTTGGAGCACTTAGGAACAGTCACAGAAAAAGGATGAGGCTTAATTGAATGACGAGTAACACGGAATGAACTTTAGTAGATGCCACAAGATACGCAAGCTCTTTAGAGCAGTGCCCATTATAGTATTTGTAGAAAAGAGAAAGAGAAGCAACATTACGACGATGTCATAATGGTTAGAGGTTGGCTGCTAGAGCAGGTCTAACTATGTTTACATGTGTTTTTGCACCTTGTCTAAAAGAGACAGGGCATCATTAGAAGATTCGCCCCAGATATGGGTCACAGTATTCCATACAAGGCTGGATTTGAGATTTATAGAGATAGAGAATAGAATCCAAAGTAAGAAAGTGTCGAGCTCGATAAAGAGATGCAACCTTAGCAGATGCTAATTTTGCAACGGATTTGGCATATGGTTTCCAAGAAAGATTGGAAGTAAGAGTTAATCCTAGAAGATGAAGAGTGGATGACTCATCGAGTACATTACTGTTCATAAATATATGAAGATCTAAATTATTGCGATAACGATTGGCTGAAAAAAATTGAGTTTTATTTGTATTGAAGTTTGCCAGCCACTGTGAGCCCCACGCTGTTGCAGAAGTGAGATCTTTTCAAGCTCAAGTGTCCCCTCCAAGCAATCAGAGAGTGTTTGCTTCTTATCAAGACAAGAATAAATAGAACAATGCCATCTTAGATGTGAGAATATCTGGAAGATCGTTAGTGTAAATTAAAAAGAGTATAGGGCCAAGGATAGAACCCCTGAAGTTACAGAATAAGAAGAAGAGTGCTGTCCATCGAAGACAACTTTTATACTACAATTGGAAAGGAAGGATTCAATAATCTTAAAGATGTTGCCAGATACACCATAAGAATAAAGCTTATGGAGAAGACCAGCATGCCAAACTTTATCAAAAGCTTTTGAAATGTCAAGAGTGATGGTCTTAACCTCTCCACCTTTATCTAATGCACGAGAAAACCTATCAGTTATTACTGTTAGCAAATCAGCTGTAGAACGAGAAGATCGAAATCCATATTGATGATCAGAAAGTAAGTTTATAAATTCAAGATGAGAAATTAAGTGTTTGTTAATTAAAGATTCAAAAATCTTGCTTATGATAGGAAGAAGACTAATGGGACGGTAGTTAGGCGAATCAGATCGCTCTCCAAAACTTTTGAAAATAGGGATAACAGATACCGCTTGCTGGAAAACAAGACTCTGATAGCCACTTGTTGAATAGTTTTGAGAGTATAGATGACAGCTCCGGAGAACACTTCTGCAAGACAATAACAGGTATGTTGTCCGGGCCACAAGCTGTAGAAGAGTCTAAGCAGGAAATTACTTTAGATACAGAAGCTGGAGTGATACGAATGTCAATCAATGGATCAACCTGTTTGTTGGCAATATCAGGTAGAACGCAACTAGTGGAATTAAGAGATGATATTGATGAAAAGTTCTCAGCAAAAAATTAAGCTTTGTCTTTAGGTGAGATGACCATACAAGAAAGGTGGAATTAAAGATTTGCCCTTATTATTAATATTATTAAAGATTCTCCAGAAGTTATGAGAGCCTAATTTTTGAGATGAGATACAAGATTTCATGACCTGAAATTAGCGGGCTTTGGCATTAGACAAAACCTTTTTACAATGGTTTCTAGCAGTAATAAACAGACGTCTGTTTTCTGGAGAATTGTTTTGCTGATAGATATGGAAGTAACAGCAGCACAATGTGAGGAAAACCATGGAGGAGAGTGAGTCTTGACCTTGAATTATTGAGAGGAAACAAAAGATTCCATTCTAGCCTGAATCCACAAAGTTATGTAAGAAGCACATTTGTCGACAGGAAGACGAAAGATTTCTACCCAAGAACCATCACGAAGAAAATCACGTAAAGAACCCCAGTCAGCTTTAAGGTAGTTGTAAAAGGTACGATGGTAGGGGGATTCAGGTAATGAAGAAGAATAAGATATTAGTTTTAGAGAGATCAAACTATGATCAGAAGCACCTAAGGGTGAATGTTGAGAAACTGAGCACTGACTAGGATCAGAAACAAGATATAAGTCGAGTAGAGAAGGTAAATGATTCGGGTTGTCTGGAAAACGAGTCGGAGAGTTGACTATTTGAGTTAGGAATTGAGAAAGGCAAAAGTTGTGGGCTTTGATGCCTGCAGAGTCACTGACACTAGAGTCAAGCCATTCAGTGTGATGAGCGTTAAAGTCACCGACAACAACAATATAGGCTGATGGATAAAGAGAGAGGGTTTGATCAATATGATCAGAAATAACATCAAAAAGAGTGCAGTTTAGAGATGAAGGAGAGCGATATAGAACAAAGAGAAAGGCGATAGAATGAAGTGGTGCTAAACAAAAGCACATGGATGAATATTCTGATGATTCAAACCTAGTTTCACGATAAATGGGTGAATTGTTACGAATGTAAATGCCCAGACCAAGCATATGATTAATTGGAGTCTTTACGAATTAAAGGAAGATAACCATCATCACTAAGATCGCAAGATGAGACAGGTGAGCTCAAATTAGTCTCACAAAGAGCAAGTAGGTCTGGTGAACTTTGCAAGAGATAAAACTCAACAGAAGAAAAGTTACTTCGAAGACCACGAATATTAGTGAATGATAGGTTTAGAGAACTTGGTGATGATGTAGCTTTTTTTTTTTTTTATAGTTTTAGGTACTCTTTTCATTTTTAAATTTGTTAAAAAACTCAAAGCATAGATAGCATACAGTACACTGTTTAAATGCTGTTAAAAAAATACTTTTGGTTTAAAAAAATGAATTTTTAAACAATCCAGCTGGTGGTTTGGTGTCCCCTCTAACTCTCTAAACACACTAGGTTATTAAAAACAAATATTCATTTGTAGCTCAGTCAAACTTAGTTTTTGGTATCAAACTAAAAACTTACGCTAAGAAAAAATAATTTTGACACTATTTCTTAAACAAACCCATTTATTTAAAAATTGTGATTAAAAACTTTATAACTTTTTTTATTATTGTTAAACTTTGATAACTTTTTCACCTAAAAAATAATTTCTTGAAGCCCTTTTTTCTTTTTTTTTTTTTAAAAAAATTAGGTTTTTGCTTGAAAATACAATGGTGATGAAGAAAAAAATTTTCATTTTATTTTTTTATTTTTAGTGGTATTTTATATCGACGTGTTTTATTTGTCATTTACTGACTTTTCACAAATAAATCTTTTAAAAATTAGTTAAACTTTGCTACTTTTTGGCAAGTTGCAGATATTTCCATATATTTAACCTCACATGTTAACTAAATCTGCATAGGCTTATTTCTTAGATTTTTATACTGCAATCGGTCAAGACCAAAACAATAACCAGAAATACTTCTTCGATCATCACAAGAAGCTCTCCAATCAGCATTTCTAAATGCATTCTAAATAAAATTTCTCTTCTTTTTTCTAAATTTTAAAAACTAGTCTTGTGTACCTTTTAAAAGAATATTTAAAATTATCAAATCTCTCTTAAAAATAACTTATGGCATCAATGGAACTTAAGGCAAAAATAATAACTTCATTATCCCAAATTAATCTAATAACTTTTGAATCATTGCAGCAGCTTACTCTAGATGGGAAGTTTCGTCCAGATCTAGTAAAGAGTGGTCTTAATAAAAGAGTGGATGGGAACTTTTGATTTTATTTTTATTAGTGAGTTAATATTTTCAAAATTAAAGGATTGTTTTAAATTGGCATTTTTTTTTTAGTTTAGAGATAAAATTAAAATATTAATATACGAGGGAAAGAGGGGAGGAAAGGGGGAGGAAACAATTTAATAAGCTTGGGGCGATCAAAAAAATATTCCAAAACTAATAAATGTCCCCTCCGTTTATTCAGCACCTGAAAGTGACTTACCTTAAAGTACCTTTAAGAATTAAGGTACTTTGTAACTTAGTTCCAAAGTACCTTAGTTCTTAATCAAATATAATTATAAGTTTTCTCTAAAATTATGTCAACCAGTATTTAAAAATAATAAAAGATGTAAACTGTTTTTAAAAACAATAAACCTATTAGATAAAAATGAATAATTAAAACTAATTAAAGAAAACTGTGTTAAATAATTATTTTTTTGAAGCAAATCGTTGTTATTAAATACTTCGCAACAAAATGCTATTTAGATATTTTAAGACAAAAATACCTGGAAGAATAAAAAAATAAAAGTGCTCCTAAAGTAATCATAATCTCTATCTTTATAGGGCTCCAATATCTAGGGCACTATGATCACCTATATCTAGGGCACCTATATCTATATAGATCATTCAGATTAAACTAGGATAAAAACTACACTTTTTTCCTACAAATTATTGCCAGTTAAAAGTTGCATTAAAGAATTGCCGGTAAATTTTTATTGCAATGAAAAAAATATTTGTTACTAAGCACAATGAAACATATTATTTGTTACTAAGCCCAATAAAAAATAATATTTGTTACTAAGCACAATGAAAATATTATTTGTTATTAGGAACAGTGCGGGAATAAAACAAACATTTAAAATTATACTAATAGTTACCTTTAAATGCCATTTTGAAGTTAAATCGAACCAAAACATTTACCAATAATAACAAAAATTAAAAAATAATATACTGTCAAATATACCGAAATAGCCGATTCCTCTAACCTCTATAAGAAACGTCTGATCTGGAGCAAAGCCGACTACAACTCAATCTTTACGCATATTGAAACAAATACAACGAAGCAACTTCTTTACACCTCCCGTCAACAATTACCCCTTACACTAACAAGAACTAACATGGGTAAAGGTGTTGCAAACGCTGTCAAATTTGAAAAGCGAACTCTGGGGCAAATTTATTGCAGCTAGCCGAACAAACTCTACGTGAACAGCATAAAAAAGCAAGTAAAGTAGTAAAAAAACTAGTTAAATTAGCAGTACGAAACGGAACTGGTAAGCAATAACAGACATGGCCCAAAAATCATCCACTCGCACGTAAAAAGCAAACAAGAAACACACGACCGATCCTAAAGTAATCTGCAACACACTAAACAAATATTTTCAACCAGTTTTCGAAATCGAGGCGCTAGGGTCTATTTCAACATTCAACCCTCGTTCAACAAGCATAAACCAACCGACCACACTTGCATCATACGAATCCGTCAAAGAAAAAGTTTCAGACCTGAACAAAACCAAATCAAGGGGCTTCGAGGGCATTCACCCACGCGTCCTGAAATATTGTACTGCAGACTTTGCTATCCAACTAAACATTATATTCTCTAAATTGCTGGCGAAGTACCGTCTCAATGGAAGAAAACCGAAATTACTCCTATCTTCAAAACGATATACTATCAACCTATCTCTCGCACTTCTGTCCCTTGCAAGGTAATCTAAAGCCTTGTAAACAGACTCATTACTGATCACTTCAACAAAAATAAACTCATCAGCTCTGTTCAACACGGGTTCCGAAAGGAAAAAGGTTGCGTCACAAACCTACTCGAAACTTGTGACATTCTGACTGAAGCTGCCCGCAAAGGTTACCCAGCCGATATCATATTCCCAGAGTTTGCTAAAGCATTCAACAAAGTTCCGCACCGTCGTCTACTGCATATACTAATATCTTACGGATTGTCCGACAACTTGCACAAATGGTCTCTAGCGGTGTGCCACAAGAATCTGTTCTTGGACCACTCCTTTCCCTTATCTACATCAACGATTTGCAGACGAAATACAACACCACTTTAAAATGTATGCAGATGACTGTAAAATAATTTGAGTTATCAAATCGAACCATGACATCATAAAACTCCAAGCCAACAACAACGAAGCAGTGAAGTAGTTGTACACATGGCTATGTCATTTAACATTGACAAGTGCAAAGTCATGCACACTGGACGCAGTAACAACAAAAAATTGACTGCAATTTATACAATGAATAATTTGGTAGGCCATCTACACCAGGTATCATTCACGTCATCTGAACGAGACCTAGGCGTTTTTATGACTGGCAATCTAAAAGCTAAAAAACAAGTCTGCGCGGCTGCAATAGCTGGCAACCAAATGTTTGGCTGACTCAAGAAGGTTTTTCGAGGGCGAGGTTCTACATTATGGCGCATATTGTATATTTCCTACGTTCTCCCACACCTAGAATTTGCAGTATAAGCCGTCATTGTTATCTTAAGATATAGCCGAACTCGAGCAAGTTCAACACCGAGCCACAAAATGTATTACCAACTTAAAACACCTTCCGTATACTCAGAGACTAAACCTTAACCTGACAACACTTACTGAACGGCAAGAAAGAGGAGACCTTATCGAGCAATATAAAGTCATGAGCAAAATCGAGAAAGTTAACTTTCAGTTCCCTCAACTTCAACCAAACACCAAGTCTTCAAAGTAAAGTTTTCGGCCGCGTAGACACACTAAACAACTTAAAGCACAACTTGTTCAAAACTGCGCTGAAGGAAATAAGTTTCTCTCCTACCGTGTTGTAAAAATATGGAATTCTTTAACCCAAAATGCGGTAAACGCAAAGAACTTGAATAATTTCAAACACGAACTCTTTCTGTTCCGGCAACTTCACTTTAGCTGAAATCGAAAAACTGTATTTTCAATACTTATTAACAATTTTTAAATTTTATTGACCATGAATAAACCAAACCAAACCAATTTGAAATGCAACTTTTTCATAAAAATGCATGACAAGTTCAAATAAAAAATACTTGGTTTAATCAAGAATTGAGAATTTACTATATTGTAATATAAAATGAATAGAAATTCAGGGTGGAACCATTTATTCTAATGAATGTAAACTTTTGACTAAAGGTTCTGAGATCTTAACCCATTTAAAACTGTAGGTGTGGATGGTGTCAATGTAATGGTTTTAAAAAAATGTGCTAGTCTTAACAAAGCTGTTATGTATTATCTTTTAGAAATCATTAGGCAGTGGCGAGTTACGAATTGTATGGAAATAAGCAAATATTACCCCTCTTTTTAAAAAGGGTAGTAAATTACATGCGGAAAACTGCAAAATTTTGGAATCTTGTATCTAAGAAAAAGTTCTCATAGATTTAATTGCAAACAATGTTTTAAATGAAAAATCATTGTAGTTTTATAAAAGGAAAATCATACGTAGCGAGTCTACTGGAATCATTATATTTAATAAAGTAAGTTTAGAAAAAGTCATCTAGTGATACTATTTTTACAGATTTCGCTAAAACTTTTGAAGCGTATGATATTTTGGAGACTTACTAAAATGGATTTAAAACTTTTTGAGAAACGGAAAATAAAGAGTTGTTATGGGTCAGTCTTCAACTTTATAATAACAACAAAAGGTAATTTATTCCTCCTTATTTGATCGAGTTACTGTGAGAAAGACCTGGGTATTATGTATTCTAATAATTTGAAATAGAAGGAACAGGTTAATTATACACGCAATAAAGCAAATAGAACTAATGGTAATATTTACATGCGTCGTACATTTACATGCTTAAATACATTATTGGTAAAACTTTTAAACAAATCATTATTCAGACCAGTTTGGATATAGCTGTAGTAGTGTGGTCTCCATTATCTTGTA
>NC_088928.1:50815000-50835000 GCF_038396675.1 Hydra vulgaris | reverse complement strand
ATATATTGGACAACTTGGGTGTTCTAAAGTTTATCTTTAAAATAAAAAATGATTTATCTTTTGATAACTATCACTGTTGTATTAAATGCACCATAAAACCTTTTTTCTTAAAACCATATGAATATTATTGACTGTATTAGTCATCTCCATGCTGCAATACACTATCTGAGTTCCAATTGATCTATTACCAACTTTACCAATTGATCACAAGAAAAGTATTATTATTGAACAGATGTTAAGTATAAACTTCTTAATGTTTATTGGTGAAAAAAAGTATTCTCCTATGGTTGCCTGGGCAATTGATTACTTTTCATTGTCAAGAACTTTTTACTCTCGATTATGGGATGACTATGAACTACCATGTATATCTCTGATGACAAAGTTGTCATCTTAAGCTAGAAATGTTGGAGATAATAAATTTTTAAAGATGCTATTTGAAAATTGTTTTATTTCTCAAAGACAGATTATTCTACTAAGGATTAAATTTATTGAAACTGTAGCTGTTTTAAAAACTCATCCATCCATAAAAATGTTGACAACACCACAGTTTTATTAATCTGTTTTTATCAAATTTTAAAAATTGTTAAAAAAGGACTAGGACTTTATCAAGATATTTGTACTAGAGATAAAAATCTTTTGCTGATGTTCGTGTTGTTTTTTAATCAAACAATGATAAACGATTGAATTTTCTTTTAAACTTCAATATGGTTGAAAACATGGCTCCTGAAAAACAAGGTCACGGAATAAAAAATCTAACAAAAGGTACTTCTTGTTAGAATTATTCTTTGTTAGAATATTGATATTACTGCTAATGATTGCTGGCTATGTCAGTCATGTTTACTCGGCCTGTCACTATAGTAGACCATGGTGCACCAAGAAGAAAAACTTAAGTTAAAAAAAAAGAAAATTGTCCATTAAAAGTTTGTTTTTCTAAATTTATTGTTATTATTTGGGTTCAAAATCTCAAAATTTTTCTTAAGCAAAAACATCTTCATTAAGGTATTATTTATTATTTTAACTAATGATTATTAAAATTTTTTAACAAACAACAACAAAAATTAATAATTGGTTATATACAAGCTCATCTTTGATCGGATGATTCTTTGGATCGATCCCCTGAGTTACTAAATAAGCTAAAAAAAATTAAGTTATTAAAAACAAAACAATAAAATGTTTTTGTGTTTACATTTATAAACTAAAGAGCTAAATACATTACTTTTGTAAACTTTGGTCAGCACTGTTCTGATACACTTTAAGTCATATATATCAAGACAGTTTATATAAATATATATATATATATATATATATATATACATATATATAAATATATATATATATATATATATATATATATATATATTTATATATTTATATATTTATTTATTTATATATATATATATATATATATATATATATATATATATATATATATATATATATATATATATATATATATACTCATATACATATATATATATATATACATATATATATATATATATTTATTTATTTATATATATATATACATATATATATATATATATTTATTTATATATATATATCATTTTTTTCCTTCCGTACTATAGAACTAACAACTATAGAACTATATATATATATATATATATATATATATATATATATATATATATATATATATATATATATATATATATATATATATAGAAGAGAGAGAGAGAGAGAGAGAGAGAGAGAGAGAGAGAGAGAGTGAGTGAGTGAGAGAGTTCTCTAAACTAAACCCAGAAATTAAAATGTTTGTTCCACAACCTTGGTTGTGTTATTTGAAATAAAAAAACACTGAATTAAAAAAAAGTAGCTTTCAAAAATTAATTTCAAAATTTGTTTAAGACAAAATGATTTTCATTTTATATATAAAAAAAACTGGGTAAAAAAAAATTATAGCCAAAAAAATATCTTTTATGCCTTAAAATTTATGATAATAATTTAAAGATATGTGTAAGCTTTTTTTATAGAGCAAAACTCTAAACAACCATGTTTAAATTCTACCTGAATTATTTTTACCTTTCTTGTTAATAACATTACTTACTATAATCCATGTGTACTTTTTAAATTTTTTTTTTTTTTTTTAAACATCTTCGCTTCCAACAAGGCTGCAAGCAGCCACTAATTAAAGTTGGAAGTTACTGTAAGAGAAAAGATGAAGATTGTAGAGCAAGATAACGATTGACGGACGACTTAGAAGATTGCAAATTATATGAATCAGGAAAGCAAGATGAAGGAAGCGAATTCCAAAGAGCTGATGTTTGAGGAAAAAAACTAGACGAATAAGCGCTTTTGGAGCACATAGGAACAGTCACAGAAAAAGGATGACACTTAATTGAATGACGAGTAACACGAGAATGAATTTTAGTAGATGGCACAAGAGACGCTAGCTCTTTAGAGCAGTGTCCATTATAGTATTTGTAGAAAAGAGAAAGAGAAACAACATTACGACGAAGTGATAATGGTTGGAGGTTGACTGCAAGAGCAGGTCCAACTATGTTTTCAATGGGTTTTTGCACCTTGTCTAAAAGAGAATGGGCATCATTGGAAGAACCGCCCCAGATATGGCAACAGTATTCCATACAAGGCCGGATTTGAGATTTATAGAGATAGAGAATAGAATTCAAAGTAAGAAAGTGACGAGCTCGATAAAGAGATGCAACCTGAGCAGATGCTAATTTTGCAACTGATTTGATATATGGTTTCCAAGAAAGATTGGTAGTAAGAGTTAATCCTAGAAGATGAAGAGTAGGTGACTCATCGAGTACATCACTGTTTATAAATATAGGAAGATCTAAATTATTGCGATAACGATTGGCTGAAAAAAAATTGACTTTTATCTGAATTAAAGTTCACCAGCCACTGTGAGCCCTATGCTGTAGCAGAAGTGAGATCCTTTTCAAGCTCAAATGCCCCCTCCAAGCAATCAGAGGGTGTTGGTTTCTTATCACGACAAGAATAAATGGTAGTATCATCTGCAAACAATGCCACCTTAGATGTCAGAATATCTGGAAGATCGTTAATGTAAATTAAAAAGAGTTCAGGGCCAAGGATAGAACCTTGAGGAACCCCTGAAGTTACAGAATAAGAAGAAGAGTGTTGTCCATCGAGGACAACTTTTATGCTACTATTGGAAAGGAAGGAGTCAATGATCCTAAAGATGTTGCCAGATACACCATAAGAATAAAGCTTATGGAGAAGACCAGCATGCCAAACTTTATCAAAAGCTTTTGAAATGTCAAGAGCAATGGCCTTAACCTCTCCACCTTCATCTAATGCACGATAAAACCTGTCAGTTATTACTGTTACCAAATCAGCTGTAGAACGAGAAGATCGAAATCCATATTGATGGTCAGAAAGTAAGTTATTAGATTCAAGATGAGAAATTAACTGTTTGTTAATTAAAGATTCAAAAACCTTGCTTATGATAGGAAGAAGACTTATGGGACGGTAGTTAGACGAATCAGATCGCTCACCAGAACTTTTGAAAATAGGGATAACAGAGGCCGCTTTCCAGCAGGCTGGAAAACAAGACTCTGATAAGCACTTGTTGAATAGTTTGTGAGTATTGATGACAACTCCGGAGAACACTACTGCAAGACAATAACAGGTATGTTGTCCGGGCCACAAGCTGTAGAAGAGTTTAGGCAGGAAATCACTTTAGATACAGATGCTGGAGTGATATGAATGTCAAGCAATGGATCAACCTGTTTGTTGGCAATATCAGGTAGAGCGCAACTAGTGGAATCAAGAGATGATATTGATGAAAAGTTTTTAGCAAACAATTCAGCTTTGTCTTTAGGTGAGGTGACAAAGTCTGAACCATACAAGAGAGGTGGAATTATAGATTTGCCCTTATCATTGATATTATTAAAGACTCTCCAGAAGTCACGAGAGCCTAATTTTTGAAATGAGATTTCATGACCTGAGAATAGCGGGTTTTGGCGTTAGACAAAACCTTTTTACAATTGTTTCTAGTAGTAATAAACAGACGTCTGTTTTCTGGAGAATTGTTTTGCTGATATATATGGAAGTAATGGTTTCGATTGGCAATCGCAGCAGCACAGTGTGAGGAAGATGGAGGAGAGTGAGGCTTGACCTGGAATCGTCGAGAGGGAATAAAAGATTCCATGCCAGCCTGAATCCACGAAGTTATCTATGAAGCACATTTGTTGACAGGAAGACAAAAGATTTCTACCCAAGGGCCATCACGAAGAAAATCACGGAAAGAATCCCAGTCAGCTTTACTGTAGTTGTAAGAGGTTCGATAATAGGGGGATTCAGTTGATGAAGAAGAATGAGATTTTAGTTTTAAAGAGATCAAACTGTGATCAGACGAACCTAAGGGTGAATGTGGAGAAACTGAGCACTGACTAGGATCAGAAACAAGACATAAGTCGAGTAGAGAAGGTAGATGATTCGGGTTGTCAGGAAAGCGAGTTGGAAAGTTGACTATTTGATTTGGAATTGAGAAAGGCAAAAGTTGAGGGCTTTAATGCCTGAATGTCACTGACACTAGAGCCAAGCCATTCAGAGTGGTGAGCATTAAAGTCACCAACAACAACTATATTAGCTGATGGATAAAGAGAGAGGGCTTGGTCAATATGATCAGAAATAACATCAAAAAGAGTGCAGTCTTGAGATGAAGGAGAGCGATATAGAACAAAGAGAAAGGCAATAGAGTGAAGTGATGCTAAACGAAAGCACATGAAATAGTCTGTGGATTCAAACCTAGTTTCATGACAAATGGGTGAATTCTTACGAATGTAAATGCCGAGGCCAAGCATGTGACTATTGGAGTCTTTACGAATTAGAGGATGATAACCATCAACACTAAGATCACAAGATGGGACAGCCGAATTCAAATTAGTCTCACAAATTTGAGTTCAGCAAATAGCACAAAAAAAATTTAAATGTTATTTTTATTAAATGAAATTAAAAAACAATAAATTTTTGACACTGCAACAGAGAGTAACAGAAACAATTAAAAAGTTTTTGAAAAATTTTTTGCTTGTCATCTTCAGAAAAAAGGGATATTACCACACACAAACAATGCACACACACACAAAAAAGGAATGATTGCAGAAGATGACATTCCTTTTAATAAAATTTGTACCACTGATGATTTAAATTTTCTCTTTTTTTGGACTGTAAAACTAGATGGAATAATTTATTAGGCATGGTGGAAAATTTATGATGCTACTCTGAAAAGTTTGACAGATTTTAATGAAAGAAAATTAAAATTACTGCCACAATATCAAATTTGCAACCTATTAAGTTGGCCCTTGAAACACTATATAGTCAATCTTACATTAAACCTTATACAAGATGAATTGAATAATGAAAACACTTTTAAGCATTACACTAAAAAAAGAATTAATATGTTATGTTAAAGTAAGAAAAACATAATTCTCAAAATAAAAGACAATTAAGACAATTTTAATATCACCAGTTGCAACTATTAAAAGTATTGTTGTTATAGTAGAATTTTGCACAATAATGCAGAATCTAGCAATAGAAGTCAAAGAAACTAAAACAAATTGGATTTGGATTTAAAAAATCATTACTATTAAATCAAATGCTGACTTTTTTATGAAGAAAAAACTTCATCTTCTTATTCAAAAAAAAGAAAAACTAAAGATAACTGTTTCAAAAGAAAAGAAAGAGTCAATAATAAAAGAATTAGAGTGATTTCAACGAGGCAAACTTTTTTATTATTTAATGACCATTTATCCAACATTTATTTGTCCTACAAGTGTTGAACCTGAAAGAGTATTTTCAGGAGCTGGAGACTAATTTACACTAAAATTAGATCTTGATTAGAAGATATAACGGGTAGTTGTAACAGTATCGAAATCGAGAAAAGCTGGAAAATGAAACAGCAACTGTATCAAAATGGTGTAATAATATCAAAATCCCTTATTATAGAATTATATTGAAAATGCTAATTATAATTAGGCTCAAAATTAAATGAAAAGAAATAAGATAGAAATAATCATAACAGAATAGTATTAAAATTAAAAAGAATGTTATTGAATTAAAAACAACATTTTGTTCTAAATTAGAATTGATATATTAAATGGAAACCAATATTTATTTTCCATAATCATTAAATCAATAGCTATAATAGCAAAATTTCTATATATTGTTGACATTATTCCTTCTATATTATTCCATATATTGTTGACATTATTCCTTCTATATTATTCCATATATTGTTGACATTATTCCTTCGATATTATTCCATATATTGTTGACATTATTCCTCCGATATTATTCCATATATTGTTGACATTATTCCTTCGATATTATTCCATATATTGTTGACATTATTCCTCCGATATTATTCCATATATTGTTGACATTATTCCTTCGATATTATTCCATATATTGTTGACATTATTCCTTCGATATTATTCCATATATTGTTGACATTATTCCTTCTATATGAATTTCAATTTTTTTTTTTTTTTTAATTAATTCCTTAAAATTAGTTTTTGATATTAACCCCAAAAAAACGTTTTGATTAAATTTTTTTTGATATTAATCCGTTTTTTGAGCAATTTTTTTTCGATAATATTCTGCTTCCCCAATATAAAATTGGATATTTTGAACATTCTAAAAATTTATTTGAAACAAAAAATGCTATTAAAAACTCTTTAGTAAAAAGTCAAAGACTTTTTACTAAAGAGTTTTAAATAGCATTGTTCATATAATATGTACTGTACCACTACGATACTGTACCACTTGACACCCCCCCCTCCTTCCTCTGCGTACATATGCATTATATATTATAAAACCAACCCTTCTCTATCCACAACATAACATTAAAAACAAAAAAATAAATAAAGTTTTAAGGAGAATTAGAGAACAAGAGATAGTAAATTGCATATGTACTAACTTTCTTTGACACCCCATACATCTTGTACTTGTTTGTTTCTTTTGATACCCCATAATTCTTGTACTCATTTGTACGTTTTACAGTAACACTACCTCCCCCCATACCTGTATATGTACTTTATGGAGACCCTTACTAAATCAAAGGTAAATGAAAAAGTCTGTAAATTTACAAACCCTAAATCAGAACAATAAACTCGATTTGCCTGTATGACAAAAGGTATTTAGAGACTATGTTATGAGAGCTCTTTTTATTTATACAAAAGTAATACACTAATGCAAAGCTTAAATCTAAACCGCAAAACACAAACCTTGTTAAACAAGGTCATTTGAGAAAAAAGCTAATAATGCAAGACTATTTCTAACTTATAAATTTATAGATATATTTATAAATTTACTTATAGATTTCTTCTTAAAACCAATCAAATATTGATATTAAAGATAAAATAAAAATGGAAAAAGAAAATAGTCAAGTTCCATTTCACTTACTCTGCTGATTAATGAATTTTAAATTGAACTGAATTTTGTTTGACAAAAATAAATTAAAAGAGCAAAGAAAAAAAGATTGGCATATTATGTTTCTTGTTCTAAATTGACGTTGTTTTAGATAGATAATCCATTTTTACTAGTGTTAACTGTATAAAAAACAGACTGGGGGGATGTGGGAGAGGGGGTGACTAGTAGTATTGTAACAACTAGTACGGGACTTTTTACTAAAGAATCACCATGTTGAGACAAGGGTAGGAGATCAAAAATGGTTAAATATTGCATGACGAAAACTATGACCCCTCAGATTTTTCTCCTAAAACCATTTTGAAAAATTTTGAAGCTATTTTGAAAAAGAAGAAAAAAACTTTGGTTTTCTAAATATTTAAACTTTTTTTTAAAAAAAGCACAAAAATAAATAAATGATGTCTTGTGTAAAAATTAATTCAAAATTCTTGGATTCTTGTTCTAGGATTAATAACCCATTTCTTTTTTTAGTAAGAGTGCGCAGCTTAGTATGGTGTAGCATTTAGGTTGTGTACAAATCATTCACATTCTGCAAGCTCTATTCTCCAAATTGTTTTTATAAGCCTATTAGGTATACTGCAAATAGTAAAAAAAAAACAGTTTCCTTTATATTATTATTAAAAACTTAAAAAATTTAGTGATTAGAAAGATTTTATTTACTTTATTAAAAAAAATTTATTTTTATTGTAACTTATTTTATTTTCTTGATTTTTTTTCTATTCTCTGAATTTTTAATGCTTTTCTCTTTAGTTTTAGATAGTAATCATTAAATATTTAATTGTAAATTAAAATATTTCAAATGTATAAAAATATTTTTTTTAAATTTACTCACAGAAACCTTTAAAGTTTTGTAATTTGACCCTGAACATTGTCATACATCGTTGGATTACTAACATCATTTTAAAACATGATGAAACCTTTTTTTATAAATAATTCCCTGTAAGCAGATATTGAGGAGTTTGATAAGTTGCTTATTGTGGTTAAAGAAGAACCTAATCACTCAAATAGTCAAACTCGGTATTAATGGAGGAAGAGGCTTTCTAGTAAACAAAATATGTTGGCATTTTTCTATCTCATTCCAAATATGTTTTAGTACATTTGATTCAGCTAAGGCTAAAATAAAATGTACAACATTTTGTAAAAATATATTTTTTAGCTTTTATATCTGCTTGAACCTATTATCAGATTATGAGATTGAAGGTTTAGAAGTTGAGAAAGTAAATAATCATAAAGACAAAAAAAAAACAATTCATACTTATGAAGAACTTCAGAATTCAAAGCATAAAGAAGGTTCTGTAAAAACTTTTTATTTAATAGCTTTAGTTCCAAATGTTCAACATTTCTATATTAATGAACAGTCTTAATTTAGATAAAATAAAACATTCATTTGTAGTTGATCTTAAACTTTGTCAATTAAAGTGTTTTATCTTTAACTGCTATTTTATATTTAACTGCTATATAGCAACAACTTTGCTATATATGTAAATGGAAAAAAAATGAATTAAAGAAGAGAAGTTTAGAACTTTTGGTTTTTTAGAGCGGCAAATCAAAAAACTCTCAATCAGGTTTAATCAAACGTAATGCTAAAGATTTTAGCAATTTTAGTAATTCTCCATTGATACATGCAGAAACCAGCAACTACTATTATAAGAATAGTAATAGTAATAGATTTCCTTTTTCCACCTGAGTTACACCTGATAAAGGAAACAGATAATCATATTTATAATTATATAGAGAAATAAAGTGGTGAAAATGAAGGTGCTAAAGTTTCAATAATTCTGAACATTTCAAAAGAAGTCCAGAACAACAGGAATGCTTCCAGGAAAATCCTGAAAAATTATGATGAGTACATGGGTACATTACCAATTAACATAAAACTATTGGCAGAGGGGCTTAGAAGTTTAAAAAACTTGGTTAAGTCTTATTTTGGATGAAATCCAATGTACCTTGGAACAGATTGAATGTTACAAAAAAAAACAGAATGTTAAAAAATAACAGCTTTTTTGTTGAATATTAAAAAAAAATCTAAAATCCGTTTTAACAGAAAAAAACATTTAAATATTGCAAATTCTTTTTTTTTTTTTTAATTAATTTAGGTGCCCCAAAAAGTCCTTATGGTCTTATCACAGAGCACTGCGGATGAGCATTCTATTGAAAGTTCACACCTCCTTCCTAACTGGTGTCGCAAAACTTGCCCAGAGGTAGGGTTTGAACAATGGATCCATAGTTTCTGAGGCAAGCGCTAGCACAGCTGCTCAATTCTCCTTACTTAATTTTTTTTTTAACTTTACTAACCACATTACATGCAGGACACATACTAGTACATTTTCTGAAGGTTGTTACTTTAGCGCTTGTCCTGTACTATGGGTTAGTGTAACAACATGGTATATTTTTTCTGTATTTCTGTATTTCATCTGTATTTTAGTGTTGAAAAAAAAATCATTTTAAATTTTAAATTAACTTTTTATTTACTCTTGCAAAGCCCCTGCGAAATGTACCCACAAGCAATTTGTTAATAATAATTTTTTTATCTTATTGTCTAAATAAATACAATCTCAATTATATTTTACACTAATTAATACTCACAATATGAATTTGCATTTTACAATTGATATTCTCATGACAATTATATCCAAATGATAAATAAAATAAATCCAATATTATGACTCATTTAGGGTAAAGGCCTTTTTAAGGCTATAACTTTTAAAAAATTGATAATTTTTTAATAAATTTGTGTTAAAAATAATAATAACAAAAAACTTTTTTCCGTGTATTTAAGACGATAAATTTTGATCCTAAAAACACAAAAAAACACATTTCTTGTTAAAAATTTTTTATTTTTGTTTTGTTTTCTTTTTGTTCTTTAGGAATTGCGTTGGAAGAAAACAAAATTAATGCATTTTTTGAATGATTATAAGGAAAAATAATTGTTGGGCTCAGCTAATGTCTTTCAGGGACAACTAGGTATTTATGAAAAATTATAAATTATAATGAAAAATTAAAAAAAATTTATTTTATGAACAAAAACCTATAAAATTAAATTAATTTAAAAAAATAATATTGTTAAATTTTTAAAATTTTCTTTTTATTTCCTTTTAGTTCTATAATTGCCTAACCGAAAAACATTTTTATTAAGTTTTATACATTTTTGGAAGAAATACAAGAAAAAAGTAATTACTTGATAAGGTTTGCCATGTGGCTTATTAGGGACCGCTGACAATATCCGAAAAATTTTAAAACAGGTTTAAAAGGAGGGTAATGGTGCTAGTAGCAAAGATATGAAGCAATTTTTTAATAAAATAATATAGTTTTTGGCCAAAAAATATGATTCCTATTTTAAAATTTAATAAAATTTAAATTATATAACTATGAGTTTCAAAAAAATTATTCATAATTAATTCCCTATTTAACTTTAATTGATTTCTTAGATATATTAATATTTAGGCCTGAAAAAATTCATGCTAAAAACTAATGACTTTTAACAAAGTCATTGAAACTTTTGAATAAACCTAAAACTACACCATTTAGCTTAATGATAAAGTTGATGACACATTCAAATTAAACACTTATATGCAAAATGTTATGTTGAAAAAAAAAACAATTATAAATATAAGCTTTTTGGCAATTATATAATAAATATGCAAATTTCAAATTATGCGAATGTATTTTTATATATAGTCAGCATTTTAAAAAAAGTTTATGAGGTATAGTCAGCATTTTAAAAAAAAATTTGCCTTTCAATTCAATTTTAAATGACTCTTCTAAATATGCATAATCAACACCTTAATGAAATGAAAATAAAACACCTATTCTTTTTTAGATATTGACCCTATCTTCTGAACTCATACTAGAGTTCAGAAGATAAGGTCAATATCTAAAAAAATGTTTTAAAATTTTCGATTTGGAGAAAGAATAACATAATACTGAAGATTTGAGCAAACTTTATCTCAATATGGTTACAAATGCTATGCGAGAAAGAAATCGGGAATTTAAAATGGAACGATTATTTAGTCTTGGAAGTTTTATGGGATTTATTGCACTACCAAAGTTCCAACGTATCCAAATAAACAGAACCATGTAGAGTTTAGGAACATTAACTTATACAACTGCACAGAAATACTGTTTTACATTGATTAATGGAGAAGAGATTCTACTTTCTGACAATCAAGGTGAAAATCACCTCAATTGAATGTTTGAAGATAATTTAAATTTAACAGAACATACTTACGCTTTCATCATTGATAAAGTTTCTCAGAAAAACAGTTGATTTAGCATTGAAATCATCCGAAAAGAAGTTGGTGCTTTTTTAGAAGGGTCAAAATCAAAAGATTCTCTGACGGTAAAAATTGAACCAAAAGAAGGCAAAAAATCACAGTATAGTGAAAGCTATAAAGCAATTTAAAACTTACTCTTTAGTTAGAAAAAATAGCATCGTCTAGTTCATCAATAGTTCGTCCGTTTGTTAATTGGCATGAAAAAAAAGGCACTGTAGCTTATAGAAAATCATTGGTTATGTTGTCTGCAAAACTACTTTGCTGACAACATAAAGAAAATGTTTTTAAAATCAATAACTTCTAAATGCGATTGGAGCATTCCAGACATTCAAACTACGAGAATAGTTATGGCTCATGATGAAAGTAGGCTGCGCTTGGATGATACTAAGTTACCTAATGGGTCCATGCATTCTATAATCAAATGTTTAATAAAGCAAGAGGAATCAGTAGAATATTGAGTAATTTTATAGCGTGCCATCCAAAATTAACAACTTTTTATTTAAATGAATTAAAAAAAAAAGAAGCTGTAGATGAGGAAACGCAACTAATAAATAAAACTGAGTTCCTCAAACAGCAACAAGTATTACCACGCCTGAAAAAGACAGTAGCAATTCTTATTCAGTTCACGCGACTTCTAATTCTACTGAGATATAGCGTAATAATTAAGTCAGTAAATTTTCGAATTGATATTCTTGTTGACAATACAACCACACATATAAAAGCGTTACTAGATGTAAGTATGTTTGGTAAATCACCTAGTACACCTTGTCCAGTAAAACAATTAAAATGGCTCAAGGAAGGTGTCAAAAAGATAGTTAACTGTTTTGATCCCAACGGTGTTTCTAAAGGCTTATTCTTGTTATACAAAGGATTAGAAATTATTGGCTTACACATGAAAATCTCAGACATTCTTCTTGCTGACTTAAGAATAAAAACATCATCTCATTTAGCTTTTACAAAAAAGATCAAAGTTAGATGAGATAGTTAAAGAGCACATTAAAAAATACAGGATAGATGTAAAAATAATCCATATTCCTAACTTTCATAGTGAACTCAACCCAATAAAAATGTATTAGGCTCAACTGAAAAACTATTTTAGAAAAATCAATGATCAAAACAATAATATAGTGTTAATAGAACAAAGACTGCTTGAGTCAAAAGAAAATTTTGAAAAAAGTGACATCAACGATAAACATTACAGTCATTTTTTTAGAATCATAACTGACTATAAAGCAGATATGAGTTATAAATATATTATCAAAAAATACTTTAAATGTGCAGATGAAATAAAATAACATTTAATTTCATCTCCACATTTAAATTTTGAATAAAATTATGAAGTTAATTCATAATTTTATTTAATATTTATTGAACCAATTCTGAGCCATTGAATTTTTTTTTTGAACATATTTCTAATAACTTTATGAAAATATATTTTTTTAATTTTCTAGAACTATCGAAAAAGGCAAGACTTGTTGGTCTTAGCTTTTTTAACCCCTTAAAGACCAGGCCCGAGATATCTCGGGTCATGCTATATGGTCTAAAAAGACCAAACCCGAGATAACTTGGGTGGTCACATATTTTACGTTTATATTATGTATTAGCCTGAAATAATTCGTGAAAATAATCTTATAACAATATTATTATATTAAATCAACTAAGAATCAATCAAATTAATAATATTTAGATTTATAACAGACTTTTTTTAATTCTTAATATGTCAATATCTAAGTTCTAAGCATAAAAAAAATTGATTTTTTTGGTGCATTTATTTGAAAAAATATCGGTCCTTAAGGGGTTAACAATTTTTTAAATTTTTAATAATTTTTTTGCCGAAAGTTTCAGGTCCAACTGGCACCATTCCCTCATTTTAAACCTGTTTTAGAAATTTTTGGAAATTCCCAGCAGTCCCTGATTGCCACAAGGCAAACTTCATCAAATAACTACTTTTTTTGTATTTCTTCCGAAAATGTATAAAATTTTTTTTTTTGGTTGGTTATAAAACTTCAAAATATTTAATCATAATTTTTTATGTAAAAACTGTTTTAAAACTTTTTTGCTGGTACCATTGCAGCCGTTTTAAGCCTATTTTGGAATTTTTCATAAATATCTAGCAATCTCTGATAGACAGGAGGGTGAGCCCCTGCATAAAAATTACTTTTCCTTATGATTATTCAAAAAATGCATGAATTTTTTTTTCCTCAACACAACTCCTAAAGAACAACAAAAAAAAAAAACAAAAAAATTTTAACGAAAGATGTGTTTTTTCTGGATTTTTTTATGGGTTTTTTTTTTGGGTTCTTTATAAATCGAACCACACACCAGAATTTTTTATTACCAACAGATTCAGAACGACCTCATTTTAATTAACTAGAAGAACAAAAATTATAAATTTTTCTCAATATGTGAATTTATGATGTTAAAATAAATTTATATGTGCACTTTACTTTCTTTCGAAGTTTAAGAATAGTACAATTTTTTTGTTTTGGTAAATGATTTTTTAATTTTTTGACATAAAATTCGTCATAATAATTTTATGTTTTAAACATATTTGGTTTCACTGTAACTTTTTTTTTTGATTCAATTTAAAAATCAAAGTCATTTAAAAAATTTTTTTTTCTAATAACAAAGTTAATTAGCATTTATTTATATTCTTAATTTAAAATTTTTATTTGATTTATGGCAATTATTCACATAAATATCTTTCATCCCTAATAAAATCAACATGCTATGCAAAAAGAACTCAAATAACTTACTCCAAAACAGCGAATTTGCAGTATATGCTATTATCAAGTCTAACTTTGCTTTACCCAAATGATCTGTTATCTAAAAATTAATTTATATTGGTTTTAACAAAAATTATAATAAAAATCATGAAATTGATCAAAAAATTATATTTTCTCACAATATAACTAACATTAACAGACATTTCTAAATTAAAATATTTTCATGATTGTAAAGTGATTAAGACGAGCAAAAGATTGCCAACCTTGTTTCTATGTTTTATATGACCTAATTCACTGCCTGGAAGCCAACAATATTTTAAAGTTTTAAGTTGATTTACTGAATAGATAAAGTTCATCGCAGTAAATTTACCTAAATCAGATCAGGTTATCCTGCTACTGGTAACATTTAACCCAGTACAATCTTCTTCATGTCCTGCTGCCTTGTAGGATACACCTTTTAAGGCAAAGGCTAGGAGATGTCAACTCTGATTAAAAACACCCCTTGCCTTGGGACTCTTGGTTGAGTAAAAGCTAGAGATGGTGTCTCAATAAAAATACTCATCTTGGGCAGATGTTAAATGCACCAGGCTACTGTCTTGTAGAAGGCCTCCTAGGCAAAGACTTAAGGGGTAAACAGATTCTATCTGTTGACCAGCCTCGCACCACTTCTTCATTTATTAGGCTGGAGCAGATGTATTTTTAATACATTGCTGGTAGTCAGGTTTCCCGAACTCTGTGGTAGCACTCAGAGAGGCTGATTCCATAAACAGCTGAAAAATATCAAAGTATTAATAGTGCCATGTTGCGCATGGATGGTGTTCCTGTTTGTACTTTTGGTGTGAATTGCGGAGGCCACATTTGGTTCCCTTTGTTATGGCTTAGGGTTTATTAGTAGAAATGAGGCAATTGCTGGGCTAATAAACGGTGTTCTGAGTACTATCTATGCTTTGAGTCAAGTTCTTCAATCTAATTTAAAAAGAATAAAGTACCGAAAAGTATAAAACACAAAAAACCATCATCATCACCAAGTTCTCTAAACCTATCATTCACTAATATTCGTGGCCTTCGAAGTAACTTTTCTTCTGTTGAGTCTTATCTCTTGCAAAGTTCACCAGACCTACTTGCTCTTTGTGAGACTAATTTGAGTTCGACTGTCTCATCTTGTGATCTTAGTGTTGATGGTTATCTTCCTCTAATTCGTAAAGACTCCAATAGTCACATGCTTGGCCTCGACATTTACATTTGTAAGAATTCACCCATTTGCCGTGAAACTTAGTTTGAATCCACAGACTATTCTTTCATGTGCTTTCGTTTAGCACCACTTCACTCTATTGCTTTTCTCTTTGTTCTATATCGCTCTCCTTTATCTCAAGATTGCACTCTTTTTGACTTATTTCTGATCATATTGACCATGCCCTCTCTTTTAATCCATCAGCTAATATAGTTGTTGTCAGTGACTTTAATGCTCACCACTCTAAATGGCATGGCTCTAGTGTCAGTGACTCTGCAGACATTAGGGCCCCCAACTTTTGTCTTTCTCAATCCTTAACTTAAATAGTCAACTTTCCAACTCCATTCCTGACAACCCGAATCATCTACCTTCTCTACTCAACTTATGTCTTGTTTCTGATCCTAGCCAGTGCTCAGTTTCTCCACATTCACCCTTAGGTTCTTCTGTTCACAATTAGATCTCTCTAAAACTAATATCTCATTCTTTTTCATCACCTGAATCCCCCTATTATTGAACCTCTTACAACTACAGTAAAGCTGACTGGGATTCTTTCCGTGATTTTCTTCGTGATGGCCCTTGGGTAGAAATCTTTTGTCTTCCTGTCAACAAATGTGCTTCACAGATAACTTCGTGGATTCAGGCTGGAATGGAATCTTTAATTCCCTCTCAACAATTCCAGGTCAAGACTCACTCTCCTCCATGGTTTTCCTCACACTGTGCTGCTGCGATTGCCAATCGAAACCGTTACTTCCATATTTATCAGCAAAACAATTCTCCAGAAAACAGACATCTGTTTATTACTGCTAGAAACAATTGTAAAAAGGTTTTGTCTAACGCCAAAACCCGCTATTCTCAGGTCATGAAATCTTGTATCTCCTCTAAAATATTAGGCTCTCGTGACTTCTGGAGAGTCTTTAATAATATCAATGATAAGGGCAAATCTATAATTCCACCTCTCTTGTATGGTTCAGACTTTGTCACCTCACCTAAAGACAAAGCTGAATTGTTTGCTAAAAACTTTTCATCAATATCATCTCTTGATTCCACTAGTTGCGCTCTACCTGATATTGCCAACAAACAGGTTGATCCATTGCTTGACATTCATATCACTCGAACATCTGTATCTAAAGTGATTTCCTGCCTAGACTCTTCTGCAGCTTGTGGCCCGGACAACATACCTGTTATTGTCTTGCAGAAGTGTTCTCCAGAGCTGTCATCTATACTCCCAAAACTATTCAACAAGTGCTTATCAGAATCTTGTTTTCCAGCCTGCTGGAAAGCGGCCTCTGTTATCCCTATCTTCAAAAATTCTGGAGAGCGACCTGATTCGTCTAACTACCGTCCCATAAGTCTTCTTCCTATCTTAAGCAAGATTTTTGAATCTTTAATTAACAAACACTTAATTTCTCATCTTGAATTTAATAACTTACTTTCTGACCATCAATATGGATTTCGATCTTCTCGTTCTACAGCTGATTTGCAAACAGTAATAACTGATAGGTTTTATCGTGCATTAGATAAAGGTGGAGAGGTTAAGGCCATCGCTATTGACATTTCAAAACCTTTTGATAAAGTTTGGCATGCTGGTCTTCTCCATAAGCTTTCTTCTTATGGTGTATCCGGCAACATCTTTAGGATCATTGAATCCTTCCTTTCCAATCGTAGCATAAAAGTTGTCCTCGATGGACAATACTCTTCTTCTTATTCTGTAACTTCAGGGGTTCCTCAAGGTTCTATCCTTGGCCCTATACTTTTTTTAATATACATTAATGATTTTCAAGATATTCTCACATCTAAGGTGGCATTGTTTGCTGATGATATTACCATTTATTCTTGTCGTGATAAGAAACCAACACTCTCTGATTGCTTGGAGGGGTAATTTGAGCTTGAAAAGGATCTCACTTCTGCTACAGCATGGGGGTCACAGTGGCTGGTGAACTTTAATTCAGATAAAACTCAATTTTTTTCAGCCAATCGTTATCGTAATAATTTAGACCTATATTTATGAACGGTGATGTACTCGATGAGTCACCTACTCTTCATCTTCTAGGATTAACTCTTACTTCTAATCTTTCTTGGAAACCATATATCAAATCAGTTGCAAAACTAGCATCTGCTAAGGTTGCATCTCTTTATTGAGCTCGTCACTTTCTTACATCGGATTCTATTATCTATCTCTATAAATCTCAAATCCGGCCTTGTATGGAATACTGTTGCCATATCTGGGGCGGATCTTCTAATGATGCCCTTTCTCTTTTAGACAAGGTGCAAAAACGCATTGTAAACATAATTGGACCTGCTCTTGCAGGCAACCTCCAACCATTATCAAATCGTCATAATGTTGCTTCTCTTTCTCTTTTCTACAAATACTATAATGGGCACTGCTCTAAAGAGCTAGCGTCTCTTGTGCCATCTACTAAAATTCATTCTCGTGTTACTCGTCATTCAATTAAGTGTCATCCTTTTTCTGTGTCTGTTCCTAAATGCTCTAGTTTTTTTCCTCGAATATCAGTTCTTTGGAATCTGCTTCCTTTATCTTGCTTTCCTGATTCATATAATTTGCAATCTTTTAAGTCGTCTGTCAATAGTTATCTTGCTCTACAATCTTCATCTTTTCTCGTTCAGGAACTTCCAACTTTAATTAGTGGCTGCTTGCAGCCTTGTTGGAAGCGAAGATGTTTGAAAAAAAAAAAAATCAAAACAACCAGTTAAGTTACTCACCTATTTAATTTACTTAATATACTCAAAGACTCGCAAAAAGTTAGCTATACAAATGTTTCTGTTTTATCTTTTATGTTGTTAACACATAAGAAAAGCTTCTAACTAAGAATTATTTTAACAAAAAACTTCAAATAGAATAAAAAAAACACAATATTATTTCTTTATATTTTCATTTTATTTAAAGTGATATCAAGATCAAACATTTTCTATAAATACGCAATTTTTTTAAAAAGGAAATCTATTTGAACAAAAGAATTTTAATTTTCTAAAAATCTCTTATTAAAATAATTTTGCAATTGAAATTTAAAATAAAAAAACATTGGAAAAATTTAAAAGAATTTTTATACTCAAAAATTATAAATTGAATTGCAGCAGCGTCCGTAGTACCCAGTGGCATAGTGAGGATCACTCCTGAGAGTTAAATGCATATCTAACTATGCATTTAACTTTCAGGAGTGATCCTCGCTATAAAATTATTAAACCAAATTTTTTTCTTTTAATATTTATTTCAAAAAAATTTGAATGAAAAAATTGAATAAAAACATCAACTTGAATACCATTTGAATGAAAAAATAATTATACTAAATAATACTTTTTAATAGTACACTAGATCAAGAAACAATAAATTACAAAAAATGATATCTAAAACAAATGGTATCTAATGTTTTTTGTTTTTTTTAATTGTTTGGTCTATAGATTATAGACTCATATGGTCTATAGGCATGTTTTTGCACATATGAAGTTTAAAGTTTTATTACGATAATTTAATTTAGTAATTAGAGATCCTTCATAAATTACGTAACGCAAACTTTCACAATCAACAAAACAAAAAAAATCAAAAGTTTTCCCTCGCAGAGTCTTAATTTAAATAAAAAAATAAAGTAGCTCATTTAATTTTAATGAAAACAACTGCGTAAAAGAGCTTAATATCTCCTACTTCTGCTTTCAAATTATATTTTAGATTGCATAATTTATGGACGATCCCTTAGAACAATTCTATTTATTTACTTTGTTTTATTTTAAACACGTTTTATGTTATTAATGTTATAACCTGTGTAAAACAGCAATAAAACAGTGTTGTAAAGTTGTTTTACTTTAACACAAGCTCTTTATATTGTTAAAACACCATCACAGTTTGTTTTATTGTTGTTTTATAGCTTTTTACATGCTTTATCGTCAGCAAGAACAGTTAAAATAGTTTTCTATAACTAATTAAAGTGGTTAAAATATTTAAATATTTGCGTTTTACTTTGACATATACTTTTTCAAGTATCATGTTAGTAAAAAGAATTATTAAAAGTAATATTGTAATAGTATTAAATGCGTTACTTGGTTATTACATTATATCTTACTCATTAGACTATAACTGCAACTTAAACTTTAAATTATAACTTAATCTGTAAATTATAACAGTAACTTACACTATTTTAAACTCCACCAAACGAGAAAATTTATAAAATAATATTTAAATATAAGAAATATTACATTATAAAAATAACAATAACAAACCAATGTAGAAAAGATACAATTTTATGCTAACTAACCCCCCTCCCCTTACCGCAAAGCTGCGTCAGGGATGCGGAGGGGGGGGGTGAATTCTATGAAATTTTTTTTTCG